>NW_019416359.1:540488-542180 GCF_000390285.2 Anoplophora glabripennis
TTTGAACTGCCTATTCCTGATTTAAACCATCTGCAGGCTCGACTTATAGACAAGATTCGTGAAATTAACAATACCCCGAGCATCTTAGAAAATGTCTTTAATTCTTTGAGGAACAGGTGTGAAAAGTGCTTGGAACAAGGAGGGGGACACTTTCAGCAGCTGCTTTAATTTATTGTTATAACAAGGAGGGGGACACTTTCCGCAGCTCCTTTAATTGTTTGTTATTGTTATCACGATTATTCTTTAAAATAAAGTTATATAGTCATTAACGTTATTGAAACTGACAGCTGCTATACAGCTCGTTGAGAAATGAGGTTAAGTTGGTCGCTATAAGCTACTCCCTACGTCCAATGTGTCAGAGCCAACTTCGACCACGTTTTTATTTGAACGCTCGTTATGTGGCAATTGACTTTACGATGAAAGGAATTTAATAAGAAAAGAAAAAAAATGTGAAACTTCCCCATTGTGAAAACCGCAACCGTGTTCTCGTATTTCAGTTCACTGTTATTAGTTTTTTTAGAAACGTTAAATAATACCGAAACGAAACGTTGCGTATGCGTTAAATTCAACGTTAAAGTTAGATGACACCCAGAAGAAATGGAATGCCCTGTATAATTAGGAATAGTTTTAAAATGTCAAGAAATTGATTTGGTGCAACTGTTATTTTGAAAAGTTGTTTTGAATTATTCGTACTATTACGAGAGATATGGAAGTGTCCGTCTCAAAGGGACACCTTGTATGTATAGGCACGTTTTTCGTTATTTTTTTATGTAGAATCCGCCATTAAAGTTTAGCCATATATTTTATCTCGCCCAGTATAAATGATAACGAGGTAACATTCTTTCCTTTCGCTTGGAAAGTTTCACCAGACAGAAGCGGGCCAACTTCTGCTCCATGTTTATCGAATTTTCCGCCACTTACGTTCGCCCACCAGCGAAAAGTTCGCCCCAGGAACGAAAAAAACACCTCGAGCCTCTCCCCGGCGCTGCGGCCCTAGTTCCCACGACCGCGGCCCGACCGAGAGATTAAGATAATAAGCTATAAACTCTCGTAAACAAAATGCCAGATTGCGGCAGGTCTGAGACAAAATCCTCTAAAGCCGCAATTTATTGCGGAAAGGGTGTCTCGAGACGGCGTCATTTTTCAAATGAAAACGCGACCCCACAAAGCACTATTTACTTGATGGGTTTTTTAATGCCGAGGCGGCCGTCTAGCTGGGAATACGAAAATTATGTGCCGGTCTTGGTTCGCGCAATGCGGATGCCCATTTCTGGCATTTTAATCGACTGGTTTGTGCAGGAAGCGCGCGAGCGATGGATTAAGCAGATACCTCCGACTGAATTTACAGAACCATGCAAACACTGCCGTAGACGGTGAATTTGAAAGTGAAGAGAGTAGTCCAAAACTGGTATGTTGATCGTAAACTACGTAATTAGTAGGTATGTACAGGGTGGGCAAATAAGCGAGGTAAGCGGCTGTATCTCAGAAACTAGTGATCGTAGAGAGCTACGGTAAAAAATTTTATAGGTAAAGTGGGCAAGGGAAAATGCTGGAAATTATTTTCAAGTTTCCAAGATGGCCGCCAGTGGGCGTTTCCACCATATTGAATTACATAAAGTTACGTTTCTCACGATTTTCCCCAATGAATGTAACAAAAAAGTATTTGCGTTTTAATGTTAACTTAAAGTCGAA
>NW_019416359.1:546100-576443 GCF_000390285.2 Anoplophora glabripennis
AACTTGTAAGGGCTGAATGTGAAAAGTATATCGATGTACGAATAAATCATGAAGTCAAATTATTTAATTCGGTAAAATTTACGAAAAAACAAATATTAAATAAATTAATATTATTTATAGAATAAATATATTTAAATACAATTACAAACTTAAAATTGAATATTTGTCATAAGATGCAATATAATGTTTAATATGTAATAAAAATATTACTTAATCCGGATCTGCTTAAACATGCGCGCGATTAGATTGTCTTCCACACTCCATTTCCACGGAAATTGCATTCTACGGCCAGTCTAGGTGGTCTGTGGGTCGAACTAAACAGGTGGAGGTGGTAGAAATATATACGCCAAACTGAAGAATGCGAGCGCGGGCAAACGAAGTCTAACACAACTGTATTGGGCTACTGGGCAATAAATCACAGCTTTTGACAAGTGGTGGACAAATTGCCCAGCAGTGCAGTCCAGCAATTCGGAATTTGGTGTAATTTAGGTAATTTTAATTTATTATAGACACCCTCTATTAATCATTGATATTACAATTGCGCAAGGAAGAAATAATATTATTACAACATTTTGGAGACCTTTTGAAACGGAACAAAACAAAATTTACTATCAATATAATAAAATTGTTCGAGGACATAAATAATTAAAATATGTTGTTGGCCAAATGAACATATAACAGAAATTTTCTGCACATTATATACAAATTATTATAATTTTTTACCTTCATCAGAAAACTTTTTAGGGGCGCCTATGAAACTCATTAAATTTTATTGCCAGTTGTTTTTTACATGTTCAACTGACGTCGGAAAGACTATAAAAGCAATGTCGCTAATAATTCCGTACACATTTCAATTTGATTTTAAAAATTTGTATTCATTTGTACGCCATTGCTGTTATCTTGGACGTGCTAGACTATATTATTACAGAAAACTCCTTGTTTATGTAAGTCCTCACTGTTTCTCAATTACTAGATAAAAAGAGGATAGTGGTATGAGATTTTAGTTGAGTTTCCTGTTAATAATTAATTAGTAGTTAGTAATTAAGGTACAGTCTAGCATGTCAATTAGTTTCACTTTTAGATTTTTTTTAAATTGTCAATTAAATAACGATATCTTAAATATAATAAAAAAATACAGGTAGTCTTCTGCCACATTTTATTTTATGGCAATATCTGAAAAGGTGACAAACACACCATTATTATTGTATTTCAGATACAAAATTTCACAATTTTATTCGGAATACAGCAGTTCCCGGTACATGTGCAAAATTTATTTTAATAAGTTCTACATGTAGCCAGTTTTTTAGCATTTTTATCAATACCCTGTAATAGGTATATCCACTACATTCGACAAATTTATTCTTTTTTGGGATACGAAATGTGAAAGTTTCCATAAAAAATAATTTTTCCCAAATGTTTTTCAAACTCAATTTCCATCGTTGAATATTTTAAATGATATTTAAATTGAAACCTCAAAAAGAAGAGAGTCGTCGAATGTACTTAATTTTACAATAAAGGATTGTGTGAGTTGAAGACTTCATTTTATATTTCCAACTGTTCAGAATTTTGCCCACCGACGTGTAAACACATTTGGCCCTGTCTTACTCAGTTTCTACAAACTAACACAAATGTTGCCCTGCTTCACCATAATACAAACGTTGTCTTGCTTCACCATAAATTAAAACGATATCCATCAACTCCGAGTTGCTATACACCAAACCATTTTTGACACTAAGTACTAAAAAACTATTGTAGACACTACCGCAACGACGATTGTATTGGGAGTCGCTGAGGCCACGTGGTTCTCCACGCGTATTGCGAATGACGCTAGAGACTACAGTTGTCCAGCGATGTAATGCCTGAAAGTAGTACAACTTCAATAATTCTTTTCTCGGAAACTATAAGGATTTAAAAAAAATTACCATATTGACTCTATTTTTCATACTGCATCTATTTACAAATTTTTTGGAATAACTTGTGAATCACCCTGTATATATTTTTCTTTTATAGGTGTGTGATAGTAATGCTAATAGTTACTCATTACCAGAGCTGGGTAATTACTTGTAATTTAAAAATAGTTACAATTACAAATTACTTTTTTAAAAAAGGAACTAATTACAATTACAAAGTATATTCTTTAAAAAAGGAATTATATTAATTTAATTACAGTTACATGGAAAATGGATTTAGCAATTACTTTTCTAATTACTTTTCTGATTNACTAATTGACTTGTTTCAGCGATTTTTAAAAATTTCAACTGGAAAAAAATTATGAATTTTGTTCCATCATTGTGGGACACACTGTATAATTTTTATGTCCGAGTAAGTGATTTCTCCCAAATAATTCGACCAGGAATCCGACCTGCTCGCGTGGGCCGAAAGAGCTCTTGGCTTTTGCCCCATCTCGAATTACCGCTGTGTAGCGACACTCCATAATCTGAAATGCGATGCGGGTTTTTTCATGTTTACATGTGTAAACGAGCATTTTACCGTCCGGTACGTGGTTGCTTTTTGCCCCGCCTCAGCGGCCGCATTAACATGCTCCTAGTGTTGGAGGATTTGTTTACGAGTCACTTTTTTCTGGGGCGCGCACCGTTTCGCATTTCTGTCACGTCCGACTTCCGACAAAGCCTCGTTACGACGAAATTAAAAAGAAATTTGCCCGTTATGGAAGAGTGTACGGGCTGTGGTACATACTAGTGTGTGATAATTCTCGAACGGTAGACGCTGGGGGACCCTCGTAGGAATATGGAAGTAACTCTATGAGTCTAGATCTGCCTTAAGATCCTTCACCTTCAAAAGAAGTGATCACTTGCTTTTATTGTTGCTATGGCCGAGGCGTAACGTTGGTTGTAATACAGTAGAAACAAACATGTTTTAGAAAAGTATATGAGTCTAGATCTGCCTTAAGATCCTTCACCTTCAGAAGAAGTGATCACTTGCTTTTATTGTTGCTATGGCCGAGGCGTAACGTTGGTTGTAATACAGTAGAAACAGACATGTTTTAGAAAAGTATATGATAAATCCTTGCTGCTAATAATGTCAACAATTATATGAATCAAGGCGTTGAAGTATGCTGATAATATGGTTAGCGTTGGAGAATATGACCAGTGGATATTCATTACTGTTAATAGACATAGAAAATGACTGACATAATAATTTCTGTACCAATGGACCATGGGGTTAATTTGATCATCTTTACTGTTAATAAAGTAGGCAACAAATGTGCCAGTGAAGCATGAGGGTAATATAACAGATGTTGGGGAATATGACCAATCTTTATTGTTAATAAAATGGTCAACAAAATTTTATCAACTCTACCCTATTCCCATTACATGCAAGTAATATGACAAACGTTGGGAAATATGAATAGTGGATATGTTTTTTTTTGCTGTAACTCGATTAGGCAACAAAAGCTTACTATTGGATCAAGTTTCGCTACTATTGTATCATGATGGAGGTAATATGACAAGACGTTGGGTAATATGATCCGAAAATATATATACAAACGTTTATTAAAGGAGTAAGTTACCATACCACTGAATCATGGGGTAATATGACAAACGTTGTGGAAAGTGACCAGAAGTTATTTTTACTATTATCAAAGTAGGCAAACAAATTTTACTAGTGCTCAGGTTGCAATAACATTGTAGCGGGAGAATGACAATTGTTGGTGCATAATATCAACAAATATTAGAGGGTCAAGTTACCATACCTTCGAAGTGTGGACGTAATATGGCAGGCGTTGAAAAATTTGACAAAGGGTATCTGTATTTTTAACAAAATAGACAACAACATTTTTTTAATAGGTCAAGTTATTATTTTGTTGAAACAATGTCAAACGTTGGGGAATATGGTAACATATTGTTATTGCAATATATTGCACAGTAATATTAAGAGATGACCCCTGCCGGTGCACTATTATTGTGCAATAATTTAGTTTATACAATAATATTGACCTTTAAAGAATCCTTACCTCTTTCATGCAAATTGTGATTTCTATAAAGCAGGCCTCAGACGATCAATATTATTGTAATATTTAGAAATATTGACAAAAATATTGATCGTCCGAGGTAAAATATGGAAGTGTTGTCAATATATTGAAATAGTTTCAGATGGCCAAAAATATTCCTTCGATAGTATATGCGTGGCAACTTTACTGATGGAATATTGAACGTGTGAGTACTGAATTGACAATCAGGCCGAGTATGTATCCCATTTACGCTAAAACGTTATGTTAGAAATAACGTTTGTAAATAACATGCCGTAAACGTTCGCTGTTTTATGTTGTACGTAGGTACCCGTTATTTGCGCTCTACGTTGTATTTGTTTCATGTTTCATAACCTAAAAGAACTCTTTTAGTTGTATGTGTTTTTGTCTATTGAGTCGGGTATTTATAATAATTCTGCATTATTATTATTAAATAATATGTCGGTGAAATACATTCTCAAAGTTCGCCCCTAAAAACAGTTTTTTCTAAATATCTGGGGTTCTAATCAATATTTTGGAATAAAACAACATGCAAAATTACTTCTTATAAAAAAACAGATGTTTCATTAGTGATTTCGTGTTTGGGGGTTGCTACCCTTATTTTTTATTTCAAAAAACTATATTTTTCAAACATTTTTTGTATATAAAAAATTCATATTTGTTAAAAAAATTTAAAAATATAACTTATGTAAACAAATTGGCAAAATTAAGTTCTCGAACAACCCCCTAGTGAGCGAAAAATGTCTATACGATTAGAATTAACATTACAAAATAAAAAGTTTTTACTTTTTCTCTAATCATACGAATAATTTGTTCTATTAGCCTCAAACGGATTTAAACGGATGCAAACTACCCCTCATGTTCACCCCCAAAAACAGTATTTCTGTGACATCTCGGGTTCTAATCAATATTTTGGAATGAAACGAAATGGAAATTACTTCTTATAAAAAAAACAGATGTTTCACAAATAATTTTTTTTATTAGTCTAAGACGGATTTAAGCTGATGCAAACTACGCCTGATGTTCATCCCTCAAAAATGGGTTCGGTAATTTCCATTTTGTTTCATTCCAAAATATTTATTAGAACCCGAGATATCACGGATATACTGTTTTTGAGGGTGAACATCAGGGGTATTTTGCATCTGTTTAATTCCGTTTTAGACGAAGAGAAAAAATTATCCGTATGATTAGAGAAAAAGTAAAGACATTTTTCGCACACTAGGGGATTACTAGGGGGTTGTTCGCCCCCTAAAATGAGAAATTATTTTTGTCAATTTGTTTACATAAATAATATTTTTAATATTTTGAATCAATATGAATTTTTTATATACAAAAAATGTTTGAAAATATACTTAGTTTTCCTGAAATAAAAAATAAGGGTTGCAACCCCCAAACACGGAATCACTTGTGAAACATTTTATTTTTTTAAAAGAAGTAATTTCCATTTTATTTCATTTCAAAATATTGAGATGTCACAGAAATACTGTTTTTGGGGGTGAACATGAGGGGTAGTTTGCATCCGTTTAAATCTGTTTGCGGCTAATAGAACAAATTATTCGTATGATTAGAGAAAAAGTAAAAACTTTTTATTTTGCAATGTTAATTCTAATCGTACAGACATTTTTAGCACACTAGAGGGTTGTTCACCCCCTAAAAAGAGAACTTTATTTTGTCAATTTGTTTACATAAATCATATTTTTTATTTTTTTTAATATGAATTTTTTTATATATAAAAAATGTTTGAAAAATATAGTTTTTCTGAAATAAAAAATAAGGGTAGCAGCCTCCAAACACGGAATCTAATGTGAAACATTTGTTTTTTTATAAGAAGCAATTTACATTTTTTTTCATTCCAAAATATTGATTAGAACCCCAGATATTTAGAAAAAACTGTTTTGGGGGGTGAACTTTGAGGATGTATTTCACCCCCTAAATATGTTTTTCCGCCGATAAAAAAAATATGTCATTTAATTTTTTATGTTCTACAACCGAGTCTACAACATATATAAAAATATTGGAAATCGGAGAGTTCGGGTTGGGGTAGTTTATTTGTTAGATCCTTCTTCGTTTGAATTAACCTAACAATAATTTTAGGGTAATACGTACCTAAGTTACTTAAATTTTACAACTTATCTTCGATGTGCGTTTATAAAACCAGCAAGTAAATGTAAATTTAACAAGCCGTTCATTTTCATTACACAAATAACACGTACGTTAAACTATAGCAACACCAAATTCCTTGCCTTTAAGAAACTCTGTTATAACTTAAGATAACGTGTTACAAACTATTTTATGTCGTACTTACCCGTTATTTACGAGTTTGTATTTGTTTCGTGTTTCATAACCTAAAAGACATGTCAGTTATATGTGTTTTTGTCTAATACTAACTCTTGTTTAAATAATTTTGCATAATTATTATTAAAAATGTCGACACAAAAGCATCTTCAAAAAACAACAAAATTGCAATACGAGTATTTGCTAAAAACGGTCTTAATTCCTCAATAACGTGCACGTTATATCTTAACAGTTAACGTTAACCTTAACGTTTAACCCTGAAATAACAATGGAAGAAACGTCGCCTGCGACTTCTCCTGGTTCCCAGGTCGACGAAACTGAGAATGAAATAATAAAAACGTTCCTGACTTTGAATCTGATAATGATAGTGAAACGACAATTAAAAATGCTCTATTGAAAAGCGTTATTACGGCTTACCGTGATATGCCCCATTTTTTTGCCATCTTCTTTTTATTTTTTTCTCACAATCAGTTAAACTTGATAACTAGTTGATTTTTTGTTTTGTTTTTAACCATCTTTTCAACTCACACCGACGCGACGGACGACGTTACGTTACGTCTATAACCAATATATTGACAAAAAAATTGACAGTATTATTGATCGTCTGAGGGCTACTTAAAGGGCCTCTTACACAGTCAATAAATATTATTGAAGTAATATCGATATTGATCAATATATTAAAGATGTAAGGAATATATTGAAACAATAATATTGATGGCAATAATATTGAAGAAAATAAAATCAGTTCGATTTTTATTGAAGGCTCGTCAATATGTTGAGGGGGCACCAATATTATTGTCACGTGTGAGGGGAATATTGCGCTATAAAATGTCAGTCCTTTTCAAGACGCGGTCCAGGTTGCAGCCATGTAAGACATACGAAAATTTCAAATATTCACAGCTGTTGCCTGTTGCTAGAAATCTTAATGTGACTGCAAATCGATTCGCCGATGAAATGGTCTTCCTCATAATCGTATCCTGATTTATTATAAATGGTGAAACCAATGCAATAATGTGTTGAAACAGTTGTTCATCCATTCTTAAAAAAAATTGTTGTCGTCCGGCTCACTGTTGCAATTCCCCATATCCATGACTTGTACGTCTATTTAACCAGCTTTTTGTCCACACTGTTCTTTGCCTCCTTCTTTTCCTCTTCTTGAGGACCAAAGCAGACGCGATTAGAACCAGTAGATCCGTCCTCTCTGATTGCGCAATTGAAAGTGACATTTTATTGATTAATATTATTGACTCCTGTGAAGGGACCCTCAAAGGCCAGTCTGTAAGTAAGTCTGTTAAACATAAGAACAACAAAAAGTTTTTTTGGCAATACCGAGTTATTTTATTCAAAATAGCGATTTGCAGAGTCTAAAAGCATGTCGAATAAAATGTTTTAGATCATCGACCGGGATGTCCTTTAAGATGTCAGTACAAGCCTTTTGGATGGCATCTACGTCACCAAAACGATTTCCTTTCGGCAAATACATTTTTCCGAAAAGGTAAAAGTCGCACGGTGCCAAATCAGGTGAATAGGAGGAGTGGTTTATAGTTAAAATGCGATTTTTATTAAAAAAATTGGTCACAAGTGTCGATTGATGAGATATTCCAAACGCTCCAAAACGCCAAGATAGAATTATGCATTAATGGTTTGGCTTGATGGAACGAACTCTTTGCGGATAATGCCCTTGGAATCGTAAAAGCAAATCAACATTGTCTTCAGTTTTGACTTCTCCAAACGAGATTTTTTTTAGTTTTTGATGCTTTGTTTCTGGATCTTATTGAAAACATCACGTTTCGTCACCAGTCACAATACTGTAAAGGAAGTTTTTGTTTTTTTTGGTCCCCTTGATGATGACCTTCAAATGTTGAATTCTAATCAATTTTTGGTCGTCAGTCAACTTGTGCAAAACAAACTGTACGAACACTTTTCGGTAGAACAAATGTTGAATTTCAATAAAGATTTTGGCGGATCTTTGATGAACTCAAGCACAGTTTTGATGGTTTCTGCGGTGATTACCACGGATTTCGTTTGACCAACATGCTGCTCATCATTTATGTTCTGACGACCGTTTTTTAACCTCATATACCATTCAGGAACACTGTCACGGGATAAACAATCATCACTATAAACTTGAATCATCAATTGAAACATTTTGTCTTTATATTCCATGCTCATTTTTATACCGATGACACAAACATACTGTCACCTCAGACAGTATAACTCCGCTTCTATTCGTCCAAATATCATAAAATTTTGACAGTACATCAGCGAAGAATCTACTTTTCCGACGCATGTAATTGCCAATAGATGGCCTCACTAGAAATACGTATTTTTGAAATGTTCTGTTTACTTTGGAATGCACCTTATATAATATAAAGATGTTAAGAAGAAATGTTTTCCACTATACCCATTTGCCTGGCGGTTAATGACTATTTTATGCGTCCTATATACACTTTTCTCCACTAATCCTTCTATCAGCTTTTGTGCGATTTACAGTCAGGATTACAAGATTTATAATAGTTCCTCGTAGACTTTATACATTTTTAGCACGCCACACTACATTATATAGGCTATAGGCTGTTCAAATATGAAAACCGCTCCTTGATCCCATTCTTACACGCGAAATCCAGTGCCGAGGGACATGTCGTGCAAGCAGAGACACTAATCGGAAGATTTATCGGTTTCCTTTAATTTCACTGCCTTTATGGGATTTTTCTTGGACGTCCCTCTTGAAATGCATTTAAATCTTTATTTTTGTTTATAGTTGCAATTTTGAGTATCTAGATATTTCAGAAAGAAACAAGTAATTGTCAAAAAGAGATCTAAACTTGGTACCACCCATTAAACATGTCAATTGAAGATTTTGTCGTGTGTGTTTTGTTGAAGTATTGTTATTCAAAGGTAGAACGCATATTAGGAAAGTACAACTAATTGCACCGAATGTCTGTCTAGAGATAGAAGCCATATTTATTTTTTACCAAATTAAGCCAATTAAGCCAATTTAATTGTCTATTGAGTTATACAAGGTGATTCACAATTTACCCAAAAAAAATTGGGAATAGATGCAGCATGAGAAATGGAAACAGATCGTGAAAAAAAATGTTTGTAAAATCCTTATAGTTTCCAAGAAAGAAATTATTGAAGTTGTAGTTCTTTAAACTATTACATAGCTGGACAACTGTAGTCTCTAGCGTCATTCGCAGTACGCATGGAGAACCACGTGACCTCAGCGAATACTGATATCCGATTTTACAATCGTCGTTGCGATAGTGTTTACAGAAGTTTTTTAGTAGTTAGTGTCAAAAAGGGCTTGCTTGTATAGCAACTCGGAGTTGATGGATATCGTTTTAATTTATAGTGAAGCAAGACAACATTTGTATTATGGTGAAGCATTTGGGTTATGGTGAAGCAAGACAAGGTGTTAGTTCGTAGAAACTGAGTAAGATGGACCCAAATGTGTTTACACGTCGGTGGAGAAAATTTTAAACAGATGTTGTAACGTCAGGTATGTCAAATTATTTTATTATTTAAAACTACAAATCCTGTACATCCAAAAGTTTTTTTTAGATAAGTTCTGAATCACCCTGTATTTTGAAATTTACTGAGTAGTTGTCATTATTGGCAATTATTGGGTATACATACACTACATTAAGTTACCAGGAACTACACTCCTGTTTAAATAAAAATCAACGTGGAAATTGTCCTACAGACTTGCCAATCATGTTATTGATATGAAAGTCAAGCAACGCTGATCGCGGTTAATACTTGAATGTGTGTCCATCCGTGGAAGGCTAGCCACGTTCTTCTAGTGGCCTCTAGTCGATGTATTCACAGAAACTATACATTTTTTTTGTATAAGCAGACATGAATATCCCTCGCAAAGAATGTAAAGCCTTTGGTCCCGTGTCTAAACAATGTAAAGCAAATAAAAATCCTTACCCCACGACAAAATTTCCAAGTCGGGGGTTGCTTGTCTCCTGGCGTCGGTGTTTAGTCATAATAGCAGAAATAGGCCGACGTAAAATAACCAAAAAGCCAAAGTTAATATAGAAATTAATAAAGGCTTTATAAAGTTGTACAGCGTTGCGCTATGAAAATAACATCACGCCGTTGTACTATCTGGCACTTTCTGTGCACATAACCCCCTAGGCTATAGAAAAATAATTATTTACTGCTGTTTTATAAAGCGTATACAGTGATTCAAAACTTATAAAAAAATTTGAATGTACAAATCTCTCTTACAAATACAATTTTATAAAAAAAAAAATAGGGTATTTCGAAAATGATTTAAAAATACACTTCTGCACGACACTGGAAATTGGTCTACTGTAAAACCTGACCTTACGCAAGGCAAAGCATGCAGAAGGCGACCGGCACGGCGGCAAAGTGTAACAAAAAAAATGATCGGACTAAAAATTGAAAGAATTTTTTTCCCATGGAAAGAAATAAACAAAATTTTAGAACACCTATTTTATGTCAGCAAATACAACTGCTTTTGCCGCTATTGTTATTATTACTTAATAAAATAAATTTGTGGTTTTAATTAATAAAATAATTTTACATACCTGATGTTTTCACGAACTAACACAAATGTTGTCTTGCGTAACCATCACACAAATGTCTTGCTTCACCATAATTTAAAACGATATCCATCAACTCGGAGTTGCTATACAAAGCTATTTTTGACACTTGAAAAACTAATGTAAACATTATCGCAACAACAACAATACTAAAATCGGAATCGCCTAGGGCCACGTGGGCAAATGACGCTAGAGACTACAGTATCCCAGCGATGTAAAGGCTGAAAATACCACAACTTCAATAATTTTTTTTCTCGGAAACTAAGGATTTTAAAAAAAATTTTTTACAATATTGCCCAATTTTTTTGGATAAGTTGTGAATCACCCTGTATAGGTAATAAAATTAACGTTTACTAATTCCATAGATTTAAAATAAGAATTTTTTTTTAATATCAAGTTTTTAATAAAATGAATTTGTTACTATTTTTTAAGCACTACGTTTAATTTATGAATATCAGGTCAATGACTTCTGACACTGGCCTAGTCTTGAGTGACCTACATAATATCAATACACCTGATGTAATATGACAAGAAGGCGTTAGAGGGGCAAAAAGCGATAACCTTAATTCGGTGAAGCAAGAATTGCCAAATATGTCATTTCTTTTTATTAGGTATATTTATTTTTAGTTTTCAGTTTATCAGTTTGCGGAGTAATACGGTAGATAATTTTGGCAACTTAGACTTTAGTATTGTGTTTTCAGTGTTTATTGATGGTAGTGTGTGTTTGTGTGTCGTCATTGTAAATTTCTGTATGAAAAACAGGTTTACGAATCAAGAAATATGATGATTTGACAACAATACCTTCTGTAATTCTTAGTTGGGTATGCGTTCGCGGCTAGCGCGCGTTTGTTTGAGTATTCATTAGCCTCTCCAGCGACGGGGGTATGAAAGTCGCGAACGGAGTTTAACAAAATAAACTTATATGTGTTTCTTAAATTCAAAGGTAGCCTCCATATAAATAATACTATAAATAGATACAGATATGGTGTTACATGTACATTTTTTGAAATAAATTGTCTTATTTTTTAAACTGTTATTGAAACATGGCAGTGCTGTCTTTGTAGGCCAATGTTTTTTTTTGTCATTTGGTATATTTTCACATCAAACGCCTTGCTTTTTCCTCCAGATTAAGACATAAAACGTACATTGCTTCACCCCGTCTCACGATCATAAACGCAGCCTACTTTATTGTACAGGAAACGGGCAGAGGGTATGGTAGGCAATAAATATTGCCATGTAAGAATACCCGGGATGCCGCGTGTGTGTATAAATACATTAACCCGAGCTGGAATAAAGTTACAAAGCAGAAAAATGCGGACGTGATCCATGTGTAGCAACAGTTCCAATGGGTTGGCGAATTTTGCACAATAGAAAGGATTCCATTAATATAATTCGACAAAAAAAAGTAGGAAGTGCGCAGTGGTATACTTAAAGTACTTGGGAGAAGTCTTTATTCAATAAAAATATATAATACATATACAATAATAATAATAACAACGAGTTATTTTGATTGTAATATTAAACACAAATTTTACAGATGATTCATACAAATAACTAATGATGGTGAAAAATGAAATGGCGTTCCAAGTATTGCTGTAAATTTTAATCTTAAGAAAATAAACGAAATCTAAATAAAAAATGTTATTTTTTCTTAAGCAGTAGTAATTTTATATATCGTAATACAGCCTGACAAGCGAAAACGAAATAATTTAAGCCGTAATTTCTCAAAAAAGGTAAAAAATTCAAGACACAAAAAACATTTTTTAATATATGTATAATCTACTTTTATCCTTGTTATGTTTTGTTTTATTTCCTTTTTCTAGATGTAGGTAAAACGGCGCAACCCCGTATAAAATCACTTCTATTTTTTTTACGGATTAGAATGTTTAGAATTTAGTGACTTCATGTGATTCGTCAGCAAAAAACCTCTTGTCTTGAAAAACTGTTCTCAAGTATCTAAATCTACAAGGACTCACTATGTACATTAATGTATAGTCTTTCTGAAGTCAGTTGATCATGTATAAAAAAACCGATCAATCAAATTTAATGAGTTTCATAGGCGTCCCTAAAAAAGGTTTTCTGCTAAAGGTAAAAAAATAAAATAATTTGTATACAATGTGTAGAAAATTTCTATTATATGTTTATTTCGCCAACAACATATTTTAAATTATTTTTGTCCTCAAACAATTTTCTTATATTGATGGTAATTTTCGTTTTGTTCCGTTTCAAAAGGTCTCCAAATGTTGTAATAATATTATTTCTCCCTTTCGCAATTGTAATATAAATGATTAATAGAAGGTGCCTATAAAAAATTAAAATTATCTAAATCACACCAAATTCCGCATTGCTGCACTGCACTGATGGCCAATTTGTTCACCACTTGTCAAAAGCTGTGATTTATTGCCCAGTAGCCCAATACAGTTGTGCTAGACTTCATTTGCCCGCGCTCGCATTCTTTTCAACTGGGCGTATACATTTCTACCACCTCCACGTGTAGTTGGACCAGACTTGTACATGAGTATGGTTAAATAAATATGGCAACAAGTTTTTCAAATATTTCAATGCCGAGTTGCTGCGTCAGCGACCGAACCCGATGGTACATACCGTCAACGACTTAGTTCTTCAATTGATATCGGAAAGACTATAGGTACATGAAGTATTAATGGACACATTGGTTTAAATCTTCCTAGAATTTTGTCATGTCAAAACAATTAACTCGGGAATCACGAGCTCAGAGTTAAATCTTTCTTTCTTTAATCTTATTTGTTACTCAAATTTTAATAAGCAAAAATGCTTAACTTGAGAGTTTTGAGTTTAGAACTTGAAACTATTTAGCAGACCTGATCGGATTAAGCGGACCCCATATTTGAATTCAGCGACCCCAAAAACGTATAACTATACTGGGTTACTTTGTTGGTAATTGATTTTCTACATTTGACCTTGAACTGACCTTAACCCAGAGCTAATCGAGTCAAACGGACAGCGGATTCAGATTCAACGACCCCAAAAACAGATATGTAGGTTTACTTTGTTGGCAATTAATTTTCTACATTTGACCTTGAACTAACTTTAATCCAGACCTGATTGAGCGACCCCAAAAACATATGTAGTCCGTACAATATTTGTTGAGATAGAATTCCAAGAAAAGAGTAAGCCAATAAAGTTCTGCTATCAGAATTATTGTAACAATTTACCGGAGCAGGGACGTGCCTTGAAATTTTCCGCCAATGTCTTTCTACCTTTCTACCTCGGGTGTGTTATATCTCAACATCTATCGTGGTCTTGTCTTTCAAACCTCCCACTTTTGTTTGTGTGACTATGTTATTAGTAATTTATAAGTTTTACTGTTATTTTATTATATTATTCTGAGATTTGATAACTAAATAAACACTGAACTAATGATGTCTTATGGGTTGGTGTTGGTGCAGGTAATGTGTTTTCAAACTTTGTGTATTTAAATTGTGAATATCAGTTCTGTATCTAATTTAATCATAAAGTTATGGACTTTTAAAGCAAGATTCTATGTAATAGGCAACAGATGTGAAGGAGATGTGTTTGTTCAATTTTCGTCTAACCTATATCCTCAATTTTCAGTTAAATACGATCGCACCTACCCACATTATAAATTAAGAAATTAAGGACTTTAAATTTTTTGTAAACATATTCGTCAAAAATTGATGATAAAGTGTAACAGAATAATTTAAATGTGAATGTATTCAGTGCATCATACAGTGCATTTCTATTTTCTTTGCTCTGTGCTTGTCCATTTGCAGTTGTCAATTTGAGGTTACTAAAATATCATTTAATAATAATCATATTAACCTATTCAGTCCCATTAGTTAAGCTCACATTTTTTACGTCTGTTGATTGCAACTGACCATTAGGCGTATATATCTTTTTTTTTGCAAAAGAGTAATAAAATTAAGAAATGAAAAATTGTAAATAATAAAGGGTTTAAAAATGTGTCCCTGTAGAATTCCACAATCAACAACACTACAATTAGCACTTTGATTATTTATATAATGCTCTGTGATCTCCGTGGTTGTTTAAAAAAATGAGGACTCATTATTGTGTTGAAAAATTAGGTAATTTATTTTAACTCCAAGTGTAAAAATAAGTTTTTTAAACATATTTTTCTCTAACAAATTTGTAAGCTTGTCTAAATTGAACTGAATAACGAATGTTTGCTTTTCAAGATATGCAAACACAATCCCTGTTTACAAATAACCTGTTGTCAGGGACTATCGCGAACGGCAAGATGGAAGATGGTATTGTCATGAGCCGCGACGCATATTCGAGTATGAGTTACGATGCTTCCAAGATAATGCCATCTCTCAGGGCATTAAATGCTACGGAGGAATCCTCGATACATTTCGTATCAGCACTTCTCCCGACGATACAGCGATGCATCTACCCGTGTATAAATAAAGTAAAATGGATCCTCTGTTTGGACGCCGAGAGTCATTAGATAAAGAACCCAGTGGCGCGCCGTGGGAATCCGTCGCTTTTAGGGGGTCTCGCAAGTGGATGAGGCATGAAATGTGCACCATCTGTTGTATAGACCACAATTCGAACAAGACGTGCATCAACGAATAAGAAAATGTTGGCTAAACATTGATATTTTCCATAGAGGGTATCGTTTACAGTTTAAGTAATTTTAGTAAATTACATATTCCCTGATTATGATAATAATAAAACGACAGATAATATTGAAGAGTACGATAGGAAGAAATAAATTTGAAAAATATACCTACAGGGTGTAAATAAATAAGTTGGAAATTATTCAGGGGGTTTCCCTGTCGAAAAATAAGTTGAGTCTTTCTTTCATATAAAAAATCTCATTTGAACAACTCTTGTGGAGATACAACCGCTTAAAGAGGGTGCCAAAAAAATTTTTGTCTAAAGAACTTGAAAGTCTTACAGCCTTTTTTGTTTATCTCAATACGACCACTTTTCACGGTGGTACAGCCTTCCGAAAATCACTAAAAAATTCATGAAAATTTTTTGTTCCTTTCATTTTTTCAAATAGTGTATCTGTTATCTGTCCGTGGTAGTTTAAAAAAATATGGAGTCATTATTGTTATGAAATACTTTTCATATTAACATTCATTCATTAACTCCAAGCGTCAGAAGTTTTAAAAATATTTTTTTCTCTAACAAATTTCTAAAAGAGTAGTTTTTAATTTTTTTCTGTAACATCAAAAAGTGACAGAAATGAAATTAAGTAGACGTTTTCTGCTATCGAAAAGGTACAAAACAATTTGTTGATTTTCCCCTACGGTTTAAAGGAGTAGAAAAAGCCACCCACTCTTGTTTCATACGTCACTTTTTTTCTTATTACTACCTTACCATTTAAAAATTCATTTGACATAGCCTGAATAATTGTAAACAAAAAACAAAAAAAATTATTAAGAACAATATAAATTATCTTAAATGATTAATGTTTCTTTCTTCTCATATTTAATAAAATTATAGCATTAATTAAGTTGTCATTGCAAAATGTCAATGCGTTAGCCGCCTACTAGATAAATTACAGTTCGATCAAATTTCAGCCCTTTGCCAATCATACCATGTAATTGATTTTAAATACATTTTTTGGTCAGAAGTCGTTAATTTTAGGAAAAATTACAAGATATACCTTTTTTGTTTAAAATGAATCAGGCTATCTGAAATGAATTTTTAAATGATTAGATATTCTTAAGAAAAGAAAGTTGCGTATGAAACAAGTCTTAGGGGTGGCTTTTTCTACCCCTTACAACCGTAGAGGAAAATCAACAAATTGTTTACTGAGTGCTTTCTGGATAGCAGAAAACGTCTACTTAATTTTTGGTATTTCGGAAAAAAATTAAAAACTACTTTTGGCACCCTATTTAAGCGGTTGTATCTTCAAAGGGGATGTTCAAATGAGATTTATATGAAAGACCCACCTTATTTTTCAACAAGGAATCACCACCTGCATTTTTTCTTATTCATTTACACCCTATATAAAGAGGAAAATGAAAACATAACAAACCCAAGAGATATTAAAAAACGAAAGAATATGCCAAATGAAAAAACGGATTAATAATAATAGATACGTAAATTTCATTTATTTAGGTTTTAATTAAAATAATAAACTGGATCATATCACAATAAAGCAACACTTGCAACAGCAAGTGTAAAAAGAAATTGCGTCTACTTTTGAACTTAAACTTAACTCGGATAACACTTTTAACACATTTGTCGTTCTATTACTAACATACTCGTTTGGTGTGATAAAATAGTTCAAAACAAACGTAGACAACATTAACATATTAAGTAGAAACAACTAACAAAAAACAGGAAATTGCAGTCAAAGATAGAATTAATACAGTAGAAAATAAGCAGCTTTATAAGGAGGGAGATAAATAGATGAAAACTTTAGATTACTGAACCTATCAACTTACGAACAATCTTTCGCCTTCATTTCAATGGAGTAGAAAAAAATAAATTGGTTTCGTAACCACTTCACGGTAGACTGTATACTATAAACTGTCTCAGCAAGTCAATTATATCCCGAAATTGAGGGTTTTACTAGAGACGGTAGCAAAATGTGTATAAAAAACATTTTTAATATAGAAAATTTACTCCTGTTTTTTACTTGAAATATAACGGTTTAATAACAGAATAATTCTATTCTAAGTTACCTATAAAAAAGTTATTTATGCAGCTAATTTTATAATAAATTTTACATCCACCAATTATTTGGACATGCGTGAGCTATTGGAATATCTTTAAAGGCCACATAAACAGATTTGTAGACATTGGGAACTTTCGTGGATATTTGGGGGCTTGTATAAAAATATTCAAAAGGAAAGAAATCGAGAACTGGCAACAGAAATATATTCTTTGAAACTAATGATCTTGCGGGAAACAACTACTCTGCGTACTAATACCACGAGCAACATTGAATTATACCCGCAATATCAGCAAACATTCATTATCTCACGTAGAAATACAATCGTTCCGAAAATATCTCGCGTACCCTAAATCAATTTTAATCGAAACTTTTATTCTCTTTCACAAAAAAACCTTCATGCCCACACATGCATTATAAATAACTGACGCTGCTGTTCTTTTTTAAGATTCCTTTATTTCAATACAAACCCCTTAAATCGGTCCCAGGCTGCGCCGCTGGCGGATTGCTGATGGAAGTTTCAATCATAGCCGGCTTAGTAAGCAGAAAGCAATGCGAAAGGAAAGATCCCAAGAAAATAAATTTCAACAGCCATTCAACTGTTTCAAAACCTCGCTTCGTTAGCAGGTTTACCTCTGCATTTTTCAAACAAAGAATTATCTACTTGTACATGAAAATCATCATGGCATGAGAAAATGAATATAACAACATTTCCTTCACATCGTGGAGCTCCTTGGGGACTTGAAATTTTTGTTGATGAAGGTCTTGATGAGACCAATGATGCGAATATGGTGAATGAAAAAAATGTTTCAATTTTTTTTCCACTTTATTTAAGTAACGAGCGTTCAAATAAAAACGTGGTCAAGTTGGTTCTGAAAATTTGGACGTAGGGCGTAGCGTATAGCAAATGAACTTAAACGTCATCTGTCAAAGCGCTATATCGCCGCTATCAATTTGAATATTTTCGTTTTAAAAAGCGTTTAAAATGGTGTTTTCTCAAGAACAAAAAGTGTTTATCATAGAGTCCTACTTTAGAAATGGACGCAAGATTGATGGAATATGGAAGTATTCTATTGAGGAATGTTTCATAGAATTTCAAAATCAATTTCCCGGCGTTGTTGAGTACAAAATTTTTCAAAGTGCAGTTCAGCGTTGTGTTAATGTTTTTCGTGAAACGGGCAGTGTAACAAGAAAAGAAGGAAGCGGCCGACCTAAAAAGCGGACTGAAGAATTAAAAGAAAATGTCCAACAAATAATGGAAAATGCGCCAAGAACTTCTGTACGTGTTTTATCACAAATGGTGGGAGTATCAGTCGGTACCTGCCACACAGTGTTAAAAAAAGATTTGCGTTTGTTCTCCTATCGTTTAACTTGTCAGCAAGAACTTCATGAAGTTGATTTTCCGCGACGGGCTGTATTTTGTGAATGGTTTTTAAACAACTACGGTGAACTTCATAACATCACCTTTTTTTCTGATGAAGCCTGGTTTCATTTAAGTGTTATAACAAGGACTTTCCACAGCTCCGCTTTAATTGTTTGTTATTGTTATCACGATTATTCTTTAAAATAAAGTTATATAGTCAATAACGTTATTGAAACTGACAGCTGCTATACAGCTCGTTGAGAAATGAGGTTAAGTTGGTCGCTATAAGCTACGCCCTACGGCCAAATGTGTCAGAGCCAACTTCGACCACGTTTTAATTTGAACGCTCGTTGCAATAGAAAAAAATGTTTGCTCGTCATAACATTCTTTGTAGAACCGATCCCGAAGACAAATCGGCAAGTGTACGACCAACTTTACCATTTAATAAATAACATAACTGAAAATCTAGCATTCCTTCACCGGTCGTAAATTAAGGACAATAAAATACAAAGGTCTGACAAATCGATTATGTATATGATTCATAACGGTAAGATATTTGAAAAATACGGTTTAATGACCAAAAAGGACGGGCAGGCAGCTTATTTTTTAGACAAGGTTGCGTAAGATTTTAATGTTTGCAGTCTAAAAGGACTATTAAAACTATGTATACAAGGCGTAGATAATTTGTGATTGTAAATTCTTGCTTTTAGATTTAAATTATGTTAGTTCAGGAGAGGATTGTGGAGTGAAATGTAATGAAATTTTATTGTGAAAAATCTTTCAATCTTGTATGTAATCTAAAAAAAAGAAAAAAAAATAATTGCAAATAGTAAAATCTCATTTATTTAAATATGATTCTTTGAAGTTGTTTGAGAATATTCCCTTTTCTTTTAATATTGTAAATTTTTGCTAATTACTTTGTATGTTTCATGATAATTCCAAATATGAGTCCTCTATATTTTACCAATTATTTCAAAGGTTGTGGAATATGTGTGAATTATCAAAAATGTGAACATTTGAGTTAGTTGTATAATGGCGCTACTTAACATAGTCGATGATATTGTTAGGGCTACTGAACATGCAAAAACCACTGTTCGTGTGTTTTCGGATTGCTCGAAACTCTAAAGCATCTGATAAAATTAATCACAAGCGCTTGCTGTCTGTTTTACATTTGACTAATGGATTCTCCGTAAATTCAATAAAACTTATGGATTGTTGTTTCAATAATAGAATTATGTTTGTAGAAACTGTTAAAAGAGAGTCATTTCAGGGATATCGCCTTATGTGGAATACCTCAGTGTTCTTTTCTTGGATCGCTTCTGTTTAAAATATATACTTGTAACTTATAAAAATGTTTACAATATAGTAAGGAACACCCTTTGTATTTAGATGACACAAATTTATTTTTTCCTTCGATCAAAATAAGTATCTCGTGCTAAAACGACCTTAAGTGTTGATATGAATCGCATGGTTGAATTCTCAGTAAAACGTAAAAATCTACTGTCAACATATTCGATAAATTCAGGTACACGATTGAATAAAAGACTAAAAGCGCAATGTTAGGGCACGAATTTACTTGTAAAAAAAGTAGCTAGACATATCGGTATATTAGACAGGGACCTATGTTTGAAATAACACAGTAAAGTAACGAATACATAAATATTCAAAAGGTCTACGATAGCCTGAAAATACAGGGTGATTCAGAACTTATCCAAAAAAAAAAAATTCTGGGTGTACAGGGGAGCCTTACAAATACAATTTTGTAAAGAAAAAATCAAAAAGGTCAGTTCGAAATTGATTTAAAAATACACTTCTGCACGGCACTGGAAACTGGTCCAGTGTAAAACCTGACCTAGCACAATGCGACCGTCATGGCGGTGTGATAAAAACGGACAAAAACTTTCGCAAGGAAAGAAATATGTAAATAGAATTTTATCGCACCTATTTTATATCGGCAAATTCAACTGCTTTTGCCGTTATTAATTAATAAAATTAATAATTAACTAACTAACACAAATGATATCTTGCTTCACCATAACACAAATACTTCACCATAATACAAATGTTGTCTTGCTTCGCCATAAATTAAAACGATATCCATCAACTCTGAGTTGCTATACACGCAAGCCATTTTTTGACACTAACTACTAAAAAACTGATGTAAATAACACAGATAACAGGTAAAAACTACCGCAACGACGGATTTCAGTATTAGGAGTCACATGGCTCTCCACGCGTAATGCGAATGACGCTAGAGACTACAGTTGTCCAGCTATGTAGTGGTTTAATGTGCTATAACTTCAATAATTTTTTTCTCAGAAACTAAGGATTTTACAAAAATTTTTTTACAATATTGGCTCCATTTCTCATGCCGCATCTATTTTTTTGGATAAGTTGTGAATCACCCTATATATACGAGCCATCATATTCTTTCATGTAAGCTTAAAATTCAACTCTGTGATACTTTAATTTTTTGCTAATTTTATTATTATGACATTGTTTAGGGACCTCTTCACAAAATGAATATTAATAGAATTGAAAAATTTCAAATATCTCGCTGAAGGTTCATTTATGGTATCAGGAAATTTAAGTCTATTTCTTATAAATTTAACTGAATTACCATGTAGAATAAAATAAACCGTTTTCTTAATTTTCAGCGTTCTTAAAATAATCTGAAACTTTCCGTTTACAAATTTTACATAAAAAAAAATTAAATGCAGTATGATTACTTTGCAATTATGCATTTTACTGTAAAAATATGGCATTAAATATAATTAATAGACCTTTTTAGTAGTAACGTCACATACCCCAAATTATAGGCAACCCCACAGTACACATTGTTATGAAGAATTTATCAATATTTTTACGTTGTACATAAGTGCCAAAGAAATGTCTTCTTTGTCATGACCTAATTATAGAATTTATATATTTAAATTTATAGAACAATATTGACTTTTATAGTAATTAATAAATTAAAATTATATCAATGTTACTGAGATAATTTCATGAAAGCGAAGTAGCCTCGCCACAGGATATCATTCAAGAAAAGTTTGGTTACGGTTAAGGGTACGTCTATAATAAACCACTTGAAGAAATAAACACTCAATAAACACACTGATACAGTACAGTACCAAGAAAAACAATAAAAATACTTAGTAGAACTGGAAAATGCCAAGATTGAACAAAAGAAGAGAAATTGTTTGCTGATGACTTGAAAATATTTAAAGAAGTAGAGAATTTAACAGATTCTATACAGTTGCAAGAAGATTTAAATAATGTTTTTAACTGGTCAGTAAGAAATAAATTATCCTTTAACATAAACAAATGTAAGCGAATGACATACACATTGCAAAAGAATCCTATTAACTTTATGTACAGCATAGATGGTGTTCATCTGCAGGCAGTTGAGGAGGCAAGGGACCTAGGTGTACTATTTGATTCGAAATTGTCATTCAATAAACATGTTATTGGTGTTGTTAGTCAGGCAGTAAAAAATTTAGGTTTTATCATAAGAAACTCGCAAAATTTCACGTCGATGAAAACTTTAATATCCCTCTTCAATTGCTATGTCAAAAAAGATTTATTAAACATGCTACATATATAACTAACGTAACTACTGGGCAGTATAGCAGAGGTCATAATTATCATCAAAATTTAATTTATAATAATTATAACTAATTAACTTTACATAATATGCGTTCCTTTCAACAAATACTGTATTTATATAAATTTGTAAACAACATTACAAAAGATGAAGTTGTATTGGGTAAAATTAATATATCTATCCCCTGTCAAAAAACAAGGCAATATTGCACGTTTCATTGTGAGATTGTTAGAACAAATTATCAATTACGGTCACCTTTAATCAACATGTGCCTTAAATATAACTTACTGCAGAATAACTGTGATATATATAGTGATACATTTAAAGTCTTTGTTAAAAATTTAAAATCTTGTTTGAGTACTGATGCTGTTATTGGTCAATTAGCTTAGCGTAACTAACTTTATACGTCTGTCCTTAAGTATGTCCTTTTTCATGTTTTTCTCTTTCTTATCTGTTTTTTTTTTTCTTGTTTTATATGTTTAGATTAGTACATCTTAGGCTAAATATTTTATAATAAACGGGTAACACTCTGTAATTGGATCATTGTGATCTGTAGATTGTTCATCAATAAATAAATAAATAAATAAAATACGCTAATGATGACAGCTATGATATATCAACAAGATCTCGCCTGCGTATGCGCCTATTCTTCCCGAGAATGCGCATTAGGAATAACACGCTAATGTTAAATTGTTACTTTATTTAAATTTAGGAATATTCATTTATGTCGTTTTTTTGTAAATTTTAAACACATTAGTGTATCTATTTTACGAAACACGTGTTGGTTGTTCTTAAATACTTCCAAATCCTTGTAAAAATAAATTAATTTGAAGTTGTTCATTTTTATAGTATCTATGTGTAAATAGTACACACGGATCAGATTCGGTCTGCTCAATTTCAACTATGACAATTTGTAGGGGATTGCCTAAATATGTGACGTCACACTAAAAGAGTCTGTTAGTAATGGAAACAATTGATAATCCAAATTGGTGTCTGTTAAGCAGTTTTGGCTGCTGCTATATCTCCCTATTCTAGGACTGTGACGTATTTGAGACTATAACCAGCGTTATTGCTTTATATGAATATAATTAGAGTTGCCAACTTAGAATTAGCATATAATCTCGAGGTATTAATTATCTCACATGAGTTCATCCAGCTCGGTCACTGAAGTAGCGCTTAAAGTGCTGTTGTTGCAAATTGTTCAGCAAATGGAACATTTTACGGGAACTATTCCTCCAGTCCAGTTTTAAACGATGCTTAATTTAGAAATGTTGTTCTGTTTAATGAGCCGAATATTTTAGGTTTATACGGAATTCGAAATAACTGACTCGTGTGTTTGTTTTTTTCAAGTTAATTTAATATATTCCATTTATATCCAGACAGTTCATTGGCTATCCTAGTCATACACGCTCCCAGACACCTATTAAAAGTAATAAATATTTTTATAATAATTCCTTTTTAATTATTCTCAATATGTATTCATCATTTTCAAGTGTTAAAATGATATAAATAATAGTTACTTTGCATCTGATATATACCTAGGCATTTTTAAATTATGGTGTCAAACTGAAAGAGGAAAGTTCATTTTAAACAAAATGTTTCCTACGTGCAATATATTATCTCTATAATTATTTATTTGTTGCATTTATTTTAAGTTAATTTGAGAATAAAAGTTTTGATAACGAAAATTGGTTTTCGAAACTATGTAACATATTATAGTGATCATTGTGTCGTGAAGAATTTTATAGTCTCAGTTATAAGTCAACAGTGATCCTTTTGTCACAAAGTTTTATTTATTAAAATGTTAAATCATAAATCGCCAGTTAAATAAAAAAATTTGGGCAATATTTTATGTCCTTTGATGATACAAATTCTGAAACTTAGAAGTGCTGTCGGTTGCTTTAAAATTCTATTGATATATCAATAAAAATAAGCAAAAAGTTAGTTATGAAATCCTTCAGCTTGATTTCATAATTGAATTCTTTCGAATTTTTGAAGAAGTTTCAAATTGATTTATTTTAAGGAAAATGAAACAATTTTTTAAACACAAAACCTTTATTACATTAAAAGGTACCAAGTTAAGTCAAGTTGTTAGTAAAATTCTCATCTGATAACGTGATTCGGAACGTATCCAAAAAAAAGTTTTTGAATGTAGAGGGGACTTACGAAAAAAAACAAATTTAATTTTTACTTCAATCGTGAATAACTTTTGAAGGAGTAAATTTATGCAAAAATGACCGTTTTTGTAGAGCATTAAATTTCCTTCGAAAATCTGTATTGTCCTATTTCAGATATTAATTTGTTCGTTATTTACAAAATTCCAAAATTAAAAAGTCAAATCGAAAAAAAATTCAATTTTCAAGGCTTGATAACATAGAAACGGCTCGACTGAAAAAAATTTTCAGTCAGCCCTTTTTTGTAGGGCATTTAATTTCCTTCAAGGATATATGTAGATATTTTTTTTTACCTCGATGGTTTGGCAGTTTTAACGCAAGAATGGGATCAGAAATAAAAAATCGAAACTAGCGATCTCTTAAAACTAATATTAAGGGCTCAACTCGATATTTTTTTTTTCGTCATTCTAAATGATTCTCGATATATCTTTCAAAAAAAAAATAGTCGATTTTTTGGCCCTGTCTAATGTTGATCTAAAGATTTTTTATTTAAGGGATTTGCAAAATAATGCGTTTGTCTGAATTTGGTTTAGTTTGCTTTTTTGTTGAAATTTCGTAGAAAAAATAAACGTTTTAAATGTTGATTTGTTAGATCTTTAATTTTGTTTTTTTTATTTCTTGTTGATATTTTAAAAAATATATACCTATACTGTATTTACCTTTGTGAATTATATAAGAATATTTTAATAAGTATTTTTCAGTTTCTCAATTTTTCCCAATTTTTTTTTCAAGCAGGAAACAGTTGTTTTCTAATTTTCCGGTTTGTCCCAATTCCACATTAAGAAAATGCATCTGTATATACAAATAATTTTAGGGTAATTAAGATCTATCAAGAAATGATAATACGTTTACCTTTTTTTATTTCATTGCCACTAGAGTAGAACCCCATTGTTCTGAAACGTATGATGAAGCTCTGTAGAGACAATTATGTAAATCTAAATAATAACATAATTGGATAATAATTATCCTCAGCCTAAAAGGTAGCATTTGAGAGGATTCTTAATGACCCATAGCCATACTTTACACACACAAAAAAATAATTAATGATATTTAGAAAAAAGGTACGCCCCGAAAATAACGTGAGAAAAAAATAAAATTTTACATGGCATAAGTAGTAATTTCAAACATTTGAAAGTTATAATTATTTAACTGAAGTTTATTGTCATATACAGGACGATGTTTTCCTTAATCGAATTAATTTTCTTAAAAATAAATGGAGAAATGTTACGTTCGCTATTTGATCCGCTTTTTTCATCAGCTTAATCAGTGTCTCTATTGTACCGGATTACGTTTTTGAGGATTACCTACGTTATTCCAAACCTTTAGTTTGGAGAAGACTGTATTTGTAATTTGAAATTCTTGTTTATCGCCTGCGGTGCTGGGATTATCGTCTGCTGTTAAGGATTTTCTCTCACACTACCTCAACTAGGGTTGCCAGATCTCCGGATTTGACCCGGACTCTTTGGGTTTTAATGGTTCATCTCCGGACTCCGGGTTTAACATGTCATTTCACCGGGTTTTCTTTGTTGCGGAAAAAACATTTCTTTCCCGATCTCTGTCACGAAGTACCTACCCTCAACGGACGCCTGAGTGCGTCGCTCTTGTCGGGTGACCCGCCTTTTGCACTAATGTTTGTTTTTAGCACTTCGAGTGTGATCACTCTTGTGTTATTTCGATGTCTTTTTGGAGGCTTCGCTTTACTTTGAGGTCTCCTGTTTGTTGTATTTCGTGGGATCGTCGCCGAAGGCTCAGAGATTCCTGGGTGGTTTGGCAACTAAATGTAAGTTCCAGGCCGGGATCGATGTGCTCGCAGAGCTTTGAAAATTTTCGACAATGTTTTGAAATAAGAAAATTTGATTATTTCTAATATTTGGCTAATGATTTGTAAGGTGCCAGAGTCGACGTTCGAACACCCCCTATGATGAGTCCGCTGAGGTTCTGCATGTGACCTCACTGAATTTTGCCTATGTCTTCGAATCTCTTGCTGACCTGTAGTTGAACATGGTAGTTTACAATCATGTTGTTCTACTTCAACCCGAATTTCTACATATTTGGGATTTTTTTCCCAAATTTGAAACTGAGGTGTTTTTTTTGCCACTCTGCCAACAGCACTGGCTCCCGTCGGTGTTGTCTACTGCGGCTTTGATAATTAGGGACTACTTGGAACTTCGTAGAGAGTTTATTGGAAAATTTTCAAAACATCGTCGAAAATTTTGTCTGCGTTTCATATGGAGTATTGTCTAGGTTTCCTCGAACATGGTTATCTACTTTTGCCGGGGATTAGAAAGTGGAGTGAATTTTTGAAATTTCAGGACTTATTCACTCATTTCTCCTACGTATATCCTATTTACGAATATACAATTTGAAATAAACTTATTATTGGTATTATAAAGAAGCTGTTCTCAAACAGACATCAAAACGTTCTTCAAATATACAGGGTTATTCACGCTATACGGCACGGAATATTGTGGCCAAAATACGAGGCTTTCTAAAAGTTTCTCTTTTGGGATATATCCGGGTCTATTACAGTTACTTTTTAAAATTATTTTCGTATTATACAGGGTGTCCCAAATGTCCTAAATGTACCAGTTATGTTTTTTAAATGGAAATGTATATTATTACATTTTTGGAATCTCCGATCAAAATAAGTGTCTGTTTTAATAAGGTTTATAATATCTAAACCTTAAGGTTTTTTAAATAATTTGGATTTTATCAAAATGTAACCTAATTTTATTATTTCAAATACCTAAGAAGTATATCAGGTATGTAAACGAAATTTACAGTGAAGTGTAACAGTAGATCATATTTTACATACGTATCATAATAAACTTGCCATCTTATACAGAGTGTCCAAAAATTAAAATTAATCATATAAGAACCCCTTAACTGGCTGTAACTATAGTTAATTTAAATAGAATGCCGTATTTTCTAATTTATCCAGAAAATGTAATTTTTAATTACCTCTCGAATAGTATTAGGGTGTTCATAGCTAGTCATCGCGTTTTTACAGAATACGCCAAATAATCGTTCTTTGCACCATTTCGTGTAGTTGTAGTATAAAAGTTCCGATGTATCTAGTTGCATAGAAGACGAAGAACATATTTTTACGGTATACTTGGTTCAGTTATCCAAAATCCCAGTATTAGTCAAAATCAGATATCCAAAAATAATAACGTTAGTCAAGCAAGTATTTCAAGAATTCTTAAAAAACACAGATTTCATCTAGCTTTGCCAAGAACTTTATGGAAATGATTTTGACAACCGAACTGAATTTTGCATATGAGTGTTAGATAAAGTGATAGGAAATCTAAGCATAAGTATATTTTTTTTTTCGAATGAGGTGTCATTCGACCTAGAGTGCCATTTAAGATTCCAAAGTTGAATGAGCCCCCGCGAAGGGGGTTGTTCTGGCGAGTCTATATTTAACGCTAACATGTGTCCCCCTCGAAAACAAAATGGATGTGTCGCGGCAATTTTAATATTTTGGAACGTAGTTCAAAATAAGCCGGGTGCAAAGTTTTCAATGGTACACCCTGTATGTATTCAGGAAATTAGTACCATTTATTATATCGCAATGGTCATAAAACAATTATTGCAACATTCCCTACGTTAATATTAAATAAAACAAAGCGGGCAATTTCTGTGGCAATAATTAACAACTGCTTTCAAAGATAAGGCTATAGGAATGGCCGAGGTTAAATGTCAGTGTTGAACATACCACATTATTATTATTATTGGGAACTTATCAGTTTCCTATGATTTATTATGGTGGAGTTGGTGGTGCACTGTTGCCAAACCTGGAATATTTTTATCAGTTGTGAAGCGAAATAAACAATTGAATCAGGTATTGTATCTCGTATTCAGGATTTTTTTATATTTTTGTTAGTCAATGTCTTTTAAACGTAATCAATTTACACAGGCGTTATTTTTTTCTGGGCTAATCTTAATTTAAAACAATCGAGTGGATTTTTTCTGATGTGCAAGGTCATACATTCGTCATATGCTTGGTAGAAACCGTAACGAAAAAGGAGTTCTATTTCACAGATAGTTATCAAATTCAATGCCAAAACGATTTGCCGCCTAATTTCACTAATTCTTAGCTTAGCTGAATTTTTAAAAATGTCTAAAAGTGCAGGCATAATCAGTGAAAATGGGGAAATATATCTTGAATTATTATTTTGCTTATAATTCGTTAATGAGAAATATTTGTTGCCAAATTTCTGCAGCGTCTATCCTCATTGATATATTATAGCAATGTTACAGATAAATGTTTGTTTTATACATTGTGTTCCCGGATAGGGTACCGTACTCTTGTAAACTTTTTTTATTGTTGATTTTTCGAGAAAAAGTTATTCTTGATAAAAAGTTTTGCTTATCTTGGAAAGCCATGGGCAGCCAATCAAATATGTAATAAAACATATAGAGCGTCCAAAACAATTCAGAATGTGAAATTTTTCCGAAGCAAAATGCCTTTAATTTTTATTTTCATTAAAAACTGTAGGTATTTAACAAAGTTGTTCGAGAACTCAGGAAATGCTGACGGGGTTAAGTCAAAAAATGTAAATAGTCACATTTTGCAAATAAGAAGAAGCGATTTTTAACTATCTTACATAGCATATAATTACCATGAATACCTTATCGTATCAATATCAAAGTCAACAGCTTATTTTTATTAACTGCCTACCAAATAATTCTTATTAATAATACTAACCCTGGAGCAACGAATTGTGAAATGCCAAGGAATCGGTAATGTTTCATGTATCAACTGTAACTGTTGATTTTACTTAGGTATCACCATAAGAAATAATAATAATGATTATAATAATAATAATAATAATAAATAATAATATGCCTTTATTGGACTAATCTAATAGGGACAAGTCCACTTATTCGGAAAGTGAATCATTCAGTTTCTCACTAGAAGTATGGAATGTGCAGGGCATTCGTTTTGTTGAAGTATTAGTTTTCTTCTGAAATCTAAATTTTCGCTATCTAGTTCTGTCATAACAAAATTATTGAGAATTTCCAAATACGAATTTTGATTCAGATTTTCTTCCAAAAAGTAAGGACCAATTATTTTATGATACTTTATTCCATACCAGACATTTACTTTTTTAAATCTTTATCAATCAAATATTTGGATTATATTTAACCCAGTATCTACAATTTTGAGAGGAAACCACACTGTTAGTTGTGATGTTGTCAGTAAATAAAATCCTGTGATGAAAGAACCTGTTTTCAATCAGTTTCTCGACCATTCTTAACAAGAGTCCAAGGGACGACCTTGGACCTCATCTCCATCAAGCAATTTATGATTAAACACTGATTTGAATTTATAGATTTTTTGTATACTAAAATTCTTTGAATATGGGATCTGCTAATATCTATATTTTCTGACCTTTTCCTAAGTGACATCTTTGGATTGTCTTGTACAGAGTCATACACAGAGCTCGTAAAGTTTGGAATAAATTCGAAAAATCGTTATTGAAGGGTTTTGACAGGAAATCCTCGGACACGTCAACTTTAGTTTATAAAATGTCACTTTTTTCAGCCATCGACTTTTATTTTGTTTCGTTTGTTTTTGATGTATGACGTCATCGGCAATTTTTTTAAATGGCAGCCCATATTTTTTTCCACGGATTTCGATAGAGCACATTTTTCTGAGTACGAATATGTCAAAAACG
>NW_019416359.1:576591-644007 GCF_000390285.2 Anoplophora glabripennis
CAGTGATGTAAAATGACCGTCATTTAAACGTCATGACGCGGTCGACCGCGTCATGATAGGTTTTGTTTCTTAAATATTTAAATTATTATTATTATTTTTTATTACAATAAAATAAAATCACTTTATAGATACTTTTGATGATTTTATTAATGTTAATATTAAATTAATATGTATTAAATATTCATTGTCAATGCGGTAAGAAGTAGGTTTATGTTCCACCTGGTGACGTGGTGTCCTTAAAACTTAACCAATGGTAACAATTTTTTGTTTTATTACTTTACACTTGTCATCTATAGCCAAAGAACATGTGTTTTTTGTGTTGTTTGTTTTGTAGTTAAAAACTTTTTTGATATTAATATAGTTTTGTTGATGAATTTATTAAGGCAATATTGAGATTCAGTAATTTATATTTTAGAAAAATGACATTAAATTACATTTAAGTACTGTTATTTTTCCTAACTGAAACTATTTATGACGTGTAATGACCGTCATGACCTGGTCACGAGTTTAAATGACGGTCATTTTACATCACTGGTTGGGAACCAATCCCTGACTCTTGTTGGAACAGACCTATTGTATTCTTTTTTTATCTTCTTAATATTCTTTATATCACCAATGGTATCAAATTTTATAATTAACTTGCGAACTGCTCTATGAGTTACAGTTGCAATTGGATACTTTTCAACAAAAATTTGTATTGCATATCGATATGAAACATTATCGATTTCATAACATTTCACAAGATAAATTCGTTGCTCCAAGGTTAGCATTATTAACAAAATTATTCGGTAGGCAGTTAAAAAAAATAAATTATTGACTTTGATATTGATAGAGAAATATTTGTAGTAATTATATGGTAAGTAAGATAGTTAAAAGTCGCATCTTTTTATTTGCAAATTATGATTATTGTTCTTTCTAACTAAACCCCGTATTTAAGCATTTCTTTAGTTTTAGAACAACTCTGTTAAATACAGTTTTTACGAAAACAAAAGTTACTTTGCTTAGGGAAAATTTCACAATTTGAAATTTTTTGAACGTCTTATATGTGATTACAGCCCTTGGCTTCCCAAGATAGACAACACTTTTTATCAAGAATAACTGTTTCTCGAAAAAACAACAATAAAAAAGTTTACAAGAGTGCGGTACCCCATCCGGAGACACACTGTATATACTTTTTGAACATATTTATCAGTAGCACCTCTTTATAGTCATTGTTCATAAAACTATGACTTAATTAAAAAGAAGTAGTCATATTAAATACCCCACTTTACTTTATTGAAACATTGCAGTAGTTATTAATGTACTACATTTTTCAAATTTTATATTTATACGTCAACTTGTGCAGCAATTTATTGATTTATAAACAACTTTGAACTCGCTTAATGAGTATTGTTCTTATTCGTAGATTATTCATAAGTTTCTCTTTATAGGTAACTAGCGGCCCGTCCCGGCTTCGCACGGGTGGACATTTATTTTAAACATTTTGGGATATAAAAAATATAGCCTATGTTACTCAGGGATAATGTAGCATTCTAATGGTGAAAGAATTATCGAAATCCGTCCAGTAGTTTTTGAGTTTATTCGTAACAAACAAACATACATACTTACGAAAATACAAATCTTTCCTCTTTATAATTTTAGTATAGATATAGAGATAGATAGATAGTATAGATATAGATGTAAGTTGTGTATTATAACAATTAGGCTGTCGCTTCGTGCTGAAACTTCTACAATGTTTTAACGTGTCTAGAATAAAAAATTGTAATGCATTTTTATATATTCTGTCATTGACTCAAGAAAATCTTCATTGGCTTACTGAAAGTTTTATATTCTTTTATTTCTTTGGGAATAATTCATATTTTTATGTGTAATTGTTTATGCTGTATATGTCTCCCATATCGACGCCAATGTGTAATTATTATTAGATTCGAAAAGTCAAATCGTATTTACAAAACCGCCTAGTTACCAGGAATTTTATCATCCATGCTATCCATATTGTCAATTATCTTTGCTTCATGCTGTCTGTGCCAGTAGATAGGAGCGAGGTCATATTGTCGTAAATATTAGGTCATTTTTTTAAATATTTCTGTTCTCAACAAAGCTTAATAATGGCTGTGGGAATACGTTAACTGATTATGTTTTCTTTAACTAGTCCGCCTAAGGAAAATTTGCATTACATAAACTATTAAATCTGCTAGTAATTTCTGCAAGAAAAGGTCAGCTGGCTGTAAAATAATAGTCGTTAGCTACGAATGGAATGCGCCGGAACATTTTTGCCGCGGTCTTCAAGGAGAGAACACTTTTTTAGGAAAATGGGGTCGTTTTCATAAGTGAAATTCTGTATAAAATATACAAGCCGTTTTCTTTAACTCTGTTATATATCTTCATGGCGTTCATCTTCGAATCATTTTAGATCAAAAAGCTGTGGCGTAATTAGTAATTTTAGTCCCTTAAGTAAAACTCCTTTTTTGGTTTTTATATATTTATTTCAGTTTTAAATAGTTATTGTATTTTTACTTTCTGTAAGTAAAAGCGATATTAAAGTGGATTTATTTATATCCTTTGCAACAAGTCAATAAATCGAAGAAGACGTTATTCCATTCATAAAACTTTATATTATTATTTTATTCTTAATACAGAGAATTTCAATATGGTGTACTTAGTCAATGCCTGACCCAGCTATTTCCCTAGCCTGAGAATAGAACAAAGATTGCAGCTAATCTTCTAAAACTCGGTCGAAGGATAACCTGAGAAAAAAGAAATGCTTCACAATGTCGCAGTCTGAGAAAAAGTATTTAATTTAGTAAACACTAGCCATTTCTATATTAGGTCTCACTTGAAATGTATATTTTTCATTTACAAACCAAAATAATGTACACTTTGTCAACAAAACCCTTGCTTTATTTTCTGTTTTAGAATATACTCGTACATGTATTCTGTTATTAGTCCTCGTATTTTTACTTTATTATAAAGCTAGCTATTTAATTAAATTTTTCAGAAGTGACCCTTTTTTTTAATAATATTTCCTTGAAATAATACTAAATTAGCAGATGGAGTGTGTTGAAGATATCACATTTTTCCAAATTTTTCGGAAGACATTTGTCGCAGAATGATAAAACTTGGGCTTGGAGGTAAACATTCGCTGAATTTGCATAGAAATACCTCAACCTGTGGCTTCTGAATATTTTGAAAATTATATTTTTAATTGCTATTGACGTTTTCAAGAAAAAAAATTCTCTTTCATTTTAAAATATACTCATTCACTGAATTATACGAATCTCTCAACCAGTGACGGAGGTATCGGGAAGTACTGTCAAAGGGAACCTCGACGTCATAGAATATTGTAGAAATTGGATAAGTGCATTTAATTCTTAATGTTTCTAAGAAAATATGTAACTGTCACTTTATATCGAACTGTTTTGGATCATTGAACCTCTTTATTTACAGAAAAAAGCTAGGGAGAAAAATATATGAAAGTTTTTTTGATGGAAATTCAATTTTAAACACAGTGTAACCAACAAAAGTCTAAAAAAAATCATTGAACTTGAATTTTTTGGATCATCGCTGTTCTTTAGATAATTAACAGTTTATATATGTATAAAATGATTTTTTTTTAGATTTTCCGTGTTACATTATACGTAAAATTATATTTTTGAGCAAGAAATACCTATATACCTAATGAATGATTGTATGAAGGAAATTAGAGTTATTTTAAATGAACTAATTTAATTTAACAAAAAAAAAACGAAAACGATGTGTTTTTCGAATAAAATGGATGGCATCTTTTCTATTAGAAGTAGCAATGGAACAAAAGTTTTGGGATTCTTAGTTTCCCATTGTCTTAACACAGATTGACAGATTGTGCGCGAGTTCACTAAATGTTTCTCTTTAATTAGATAAATTATTGGTCAAGTTTTATCAATGAAACAAAAATAACAAATAAGAAACAACAGCCTGAATATGGACGTAAGCTGAAAACATATTGTATAAACTTATTAAAATAAAATCAATAAACGATCAGATAAGCACTAAAAATTGCTGGTATTAATAATAACAGTAGTGAGTATGGTATCACCTGTTCTAAGTCTCAGTGTGTAAAAATAACTTAACCTATATTAGATATTATAAGACATGTACGTGTGTGTGCCTTGCATTCAGATAAAACCATTGACAAAAATACAGTCCAACTTTCGCATAATATTGGCAATCCCCAACAGGAACTTTTATTACATTTACACTGTCAAGTGAGCAGTACCAACAATAGCCAATAGTAGCGTGTAGTCGCTTGAGTATGATACACAATTATTTGTGCAACGCAAACTTATCTACCTTATTTCTTTGACAAATCGTATGTTTATGTCCATCGGAATCATAGAATCAACTCGAAAAGTTGTTCTAATGCACAAATCTCACAAATTACGTCTTTCGATACGGTAATTCAAAGTGACAGATCTTGTATCACCTTTTCACATAAAATAATCGAATACCCAAATTTGCCGGAAAATGTGTTAAACATTTTATGCACGTCTTTTGAAAAAAATGAAAATTAAAAATGATTTTATTGTGAGAAATAATTTTGAAATCACAACATGAAATACAGCTTTTAAAATTATCAAAATGTATTCTTTGAATATTCGGAAAAGGGGAGATTTGCTATATAACTAGTTACGTCTTTATTTCTAACTTAACCATTTTTTTAAATTTGTCTGTCACTGAATCGACGCCTTAGAATTCTAGAATAAATAATGAATCACTTTTTCCACACGAATCCGTTAAAATTGATATTGATGACCCGAGCTGTCACTTTAATCTTCAAAGTTCGCCGAGCTGTATAACTTCTCCATGCGATACATTTTAATGGGCAGTATTTTACTCGTTCTTGTCACACCGTAAATACTCTCTCTCTCCTAACAATCTTAACAAATCGCTGCGTTCCAGATAACGCGGCTATTAAGAAATAAAGTGGCGTTGATTATGATTTGAAAATCTCGACTTGAACGTTTTTAAGCAACAGCGAGTGTATAGCTCGTTTCGACATATCGTGGATCGGTTTCAAGCGCATTATTCACACCCTCACTGCTGCTTTGTCAGATTTTATTTTTATTGCGACACGTTGCTACAAGATGTTTTTGTAACATTTGCAGTTTATAGTTCTTTAAATTTTATTATATTTTTTGTCTTTGTGGCTAAAGAAATTCAGAGTTGACAATTTTGAAAATTTAGGCAGATCCAGACATATGTAAATTACTAGGTTAGTTTTTATTCTCATTATCTTTGAAACTTCGAAATGTTACCTGCATTATTGAAGCCTCTTTGATTGGGTGTCGTTTAACCTTTAGAAACATGTATCATAAGTTTGTTATCTCAAATTCCGTTGCGAATACTGAATTTTTTAAATCTTTTCTTAGTAATTTCCGCACCATTCACTGTGAAGTATAACTTTTCGGTACGTTACTTTTATTGAATGTGTGTTCTCCACGGGCCTATAGTTCCACATAAACGAATATTTATTTATTTATTTAATAAAATAAACTACGAAACAATACCTAACAAGTAATCCAACAGGAAACTCAAACAGTAATAAATAAATAATGATAATAAAATACACGGAAATAAGTAAATGATCTGTTTACTCACCTGATTTTTACAGCATATGACATACTTGAGGGGCTAATCTTCCTATACAGATACCAAGATCCCTTCCACAGCATTTAAAATCTCTGGTTCTAAGTATCTCATTTTCTAAGTTTGTTCCTATTCAATATTTAAAGTATTGGTGCTCAAAGTTTCCATAATCTCTTGAATGTTCAACTAATCTTACAAATATTTCCTTATTCGGGACTTATAGGTCGGGATAATTCATCTGATATCGTCTCCTTACATCAGCATCGTTTTCTCCTGACAAGAAATAGGTTCTAACCATATCAACTCTTTCTTGATTCGTATACATGCTTTTTTATAATATCACTCAAAAACTTAAAACCGGAAACACAAAAATACACTGTACTGTCACTAAACATTGAAATAATTAACTTTATACTAAAATAAAAGTATAATAGAATGAAGCAGTGATAACGTATTCGTTCATACCCGAATTAACGTGACAATTTATTATTTACCCGTTTACCACCCCTTCAGATCATATTAGGTGCAAAGTCAACTGAAGTTTCAGAAGCGGCAATAGGGAATTTTAACAGAGCAGCGCAGGCTAACCTCCGTTGCCTCCATTCGTGAGCGCTCGAAACAGGAACGAATTCTGCTTAAATTTCAACTGTTCATGATTTCGCTGCTGTTTTGTTTCCACTAAATTAATTTAATGTCTAGCACCGATTAGCTGCTGAAGTGGCTGCATAAAAAAGAGTAGATGCATACCGTATTTTGTTTAGAACTTTATAAATTTTATTATTACCTGCTTTAACTTTCCTAGGGACAGTAGTATAATTAGCTAAACAGGCTGAATGTCACAGGTCAACGACATTGAGATTCACAAATTAAATACTACAATGCTTAAAAAAATAATACATAATTATTTACGATTGAAATATTTTTAAAGAAATATTTTATCAATCATATTTATTTTTATTATGTAAGTTTTTTAAAACAGCAAAAATAATTATTTTTAAACATAAATTAGTTTTATTTACAATAATTAGTAATGTATACACGTACAAGTATTACTTAATATTTAATAAATCATGAGAAAAATGTTTTTTTTTGTAAATAAAACGTTTTCTTAATGTTCGGCGTATTGTCCACAATGGAATCAAAAAAAACATGATGATTTTAAAATAACACGCCCGCCGTTAAGCCATACAAAAGCAGTCTGTTTTATGAAATTATTTTTCATTATCTATTTCTAACAGTTAAAAAAATAACAACTGGCAGCAGTGATAGTGCACTGATACAGTTTACCACGCTAATTCCGGATGGCCCGGTTTACGCCGCTCAGTGGCGTTTAAATAACTAATTACTCGATTAAATGATTATGATTAAAAAAAAATTTCAGATTCGTATTTAGGGAAACACGCACTACCTATTACTCCTAAGAAAATGGCCACCAGTTACAGTTACACCCTGTATACAGGCTGATTCAGAACTTATCCAAAAAAAAAATTTGATATACAGAGGAATTTTATAAATACAATTTTGTTAAGAAAAAACCAAAAAGTGCAGTTGATTTAAAAATACACTGCACGACACTGGAAATTGGTCCACTGTAAAACCTCACCTCGCGCCATGCGACCGGCATGGCGGCAAAGTGTGATAAAAACGGACAAAAACTTTCTCAATGAAAGACATAAATAGAATTTTATAGCACCTATTTTATATCAGCAAATTCAACTGCTTTTGCCGTTATTGTTATTATTAATTCATAAATTTATTTTATGGTTTTAAATAATCAAATAATTTGACGTACCTGATATTACAACAACTGTTCAAAGTTTTATCCACCGACGTGTAAACACATTTGGGTCCGTCTTACTCGGTTTCTACGAACTAACACAAATGTTATCTTGCTTCGCCATAAATAAAAACGATATCCATCAACTTCGCAAGCCATTTTTGATACCAACCACTAAAAAACTATTGTAAACACCACATATAACACGTAAACACTATCGCAACGACGATTGTAAAATCGGATTTCAGTATTCCGAGTCATTAAGGCGACGTGGCTCTCCACGCGTATTACGAATGACGCTCATACCGCATCTATTCCCAAATTTTTTTGAGTAAGTTGTGAATCACCCTGTATTGTTACCGAATTAACTCACACAGCGAAAGCGACTTCAACTTACAGTACAAAATAAATGCATGGAACAGCTAACCGCCCTCAACCAACGTCTAGTAAACAACTGAAATGAAAACCGGAATAGTGAGCTGAGTCCGATTCTGTAATTATAATGTATTGGCATGTTTTTAACTTGACTTTATTGTTTTCTATTTCTGCTCTTTCGTTTGTAGACTTATTTTTGAGACAAAAGAAGTGTCAGTCCACAGTATTGCGGAACGGTTTATAAACGTAAGTGACCACCCAGGGTGATAAGTAGAAATAATTCATCGAAACATTTTAACCCAGTATCTCGGCTTATGAGTAATTTGTCCCAGCTCGGGCTCTCAGCTGAAAATTAATGGCTCTAACGGCCAATAAAGTAATCCCGCGTGGGCGGTACTTCGGTTTATGATGTCTTTTGAAATGTTTTGATTGCCGACGCGATAAATATCATAAATTTTATGCGGTACGCGACACGTACTAGTTATGGAGCGGCGATTCCGTGCCAAGTTCCCTTCTCTGCGGCTGCAAAAGCTTTGGACGCGGTAGGCCGCGGTTTTAACTCGTTTGAATTGAATAAAGATGATACAGAGAAGACGGAATTACTTTCAGGCCGGAATTATATCTTTTTTATGTTCTTTGCGATAAAAGGCCGGAATATTCCAGAAATAAATTGAGGAGAATAGAGAAAAGAAATTTGAAATTCATATTTTTAGCAAAGCATTTTGGATTCTTATACGCATCAGGGAAACGATGAAAGTACTTTTTTGTAAGATATGAATGTTATATATTTAATTTTCTAATTTTTAATATCCGTTCATATAATTTCTGCAATTCTTTACAGAAACTGGATTTTATTTAGATACCATTCAAATTCTACTGAATTTCAGTAGTCGTAAAATTTTAATGATGCTTTTAAAAACCAGTTTGATCTAAACGCATTACAATTGATATGGAATAAAAATAGAATTGAAATCCATTCTTGAATGCATTAAAAGTCAGTCTATTTCATTATTGAGTATTTTTATTGAATTCCAAAATTAATTGCGATTTTAATTGCATGATTTATCAACTTTCACTTATCGAATCGAAATTAGTTAAATTTTAAATAGAATCTGTTTCCAAATAGAAATTTATTAAACTCCAAATGGATTGCAATTAGAATCTTTCCAAATTCTATTTAGACTCATTTGATTCCAGTTGGAGCAAAAATACTTTGGAATTCGTAAATATCTGATTTGAGTATAATTTCATCTCAGTTTTTGGTAAATTTTTACTAAATTCCATTTGATTTCCAAACGAATATCAGTTGAATTTTACTTAAATCCATTTTTAAATCTCTATGGATTTCTATTTTAATTGATTACACAGGTCAACATTTGATCTAGGGACAATCGTCAAAAGTGACTATGGTATATAAGGGTTTTTGGATTCGTGTTCAGTGACCTCAAAAACATTCAGACGAATTATTCCAGATTTTTCAGACTGATTTTAACTTTTCTATCCAAAATACTTCATGAATGACCTTGAAATGACCTTGAATGACCTCTAGGGTGTATCGTAGGGCTAAACAAACCTCGGATTCGGGTTCAGTGACCTCTAAAACATAAGCATGGATTTTTTCAGATTTTTTGGAGGTCATTTCTTGATTTGACCTTCAAATCACCTTGAACCTGATGTGATGGAGCTTAACCGAACTCGGATTCGTGATCAGCGACCCATAAAACTCCTATATACCATAGTCACTTCTGATGATTATCCCTAAATCAAATGTTGACCTGTGTTATAATTGAATTTTAGTTGAATTCCTATTGAGTTTTTATATTAATAGAAATATAAGTAGATCCTATTTTCAAGCAGAATTTTATTTAGTTTCCAATGAATTTTTCTAAGTTCACATTAGACTCTTTCCTCTCTCGACTCCAGTAGGAGTTAAAGTTTAATTAGAAATCAGATGAATACAGTTTGAGTATAATTTCAACCGGTTTTTGTTGAATTTTTACTAAATTTTAGTTCAAATGGATGATTGAAGTATTTTCTTGAGTACAATAAAAATTTAAATCTAATTTCCAATTGGGTATACAGGGTGTCCCAAAAGTATTGTAAATCAAGAGTGGAAAATTTGCCGATTGTTTTTCTTTGTTGAGTTATTCCAAAAAAACATATATTCAAAGAAACTAAAAAAGTAAAAATCCAAATATTTGTCTCATAACTGAGGTCTGTGTTTATGTGTACCAAGACAAATAATTTATAACCAATAGTAGGTAAGAATTATTTTAATCTGAAAAGGGGAGAGAAAAACATTTTAATAATAAATCAATTTATAAAAATATAAAAACTTATAAACTAAAACCATAGTGTGATTAAATAATAGAAATTGTTTTGATAAAAGGTGTTCAAATAAGTTGCCTTCTACTTCAAGACAAAGATTGGCACGATTCAACATTGAAGTGAACCCTTTGTAGCATCTCTTGGTCTATTAACGCGACAGCAGCGTGTATATGGGACATTTTCTGGATTTACAACAAGTTTGCTGTAAATATTTTCTTTTAAACAACACCAAAAGAAAAATCTAGGGAATTGAGATCTGTTGATCTAGGAGGTATGCTATGGGTCCACCCCTTCCAGTCCATCTGTCTGGAAAGTTTTAATTCAGATAATTTCACTCGTAAACCATAATGTGATGGAACTTCATCATGTTGAAACCAATAATTTAGTCTAACTGCTAACGCAACGTCATCCAGCAATGGCAATGATAAGTTTTCACTTATAAACATACAGGTGCAGCAAATATAGCTCTGAACTACATAATTATTTAATAACTCGGCCCAAACTTTTAATTTTTTTAATAACTCAACAAAGAAAAACGATCGGAAAATTTGTTCACTCTTGATTTTCGATTTATTTTTATCCCCGTTATCAAAACCCAGAAGGGCGGGCGTCTCTTTTGGGACAACCTGTATATTGAATTCTAAATGATTTAGATTTTAATACTGCAGTTGAATTTCAGTTGAATTCCTAACGTATTTTTTCTATATTAGTAGAAATTTAAACGGATTACAAATGGAAACTTTCTGAATTTTATTTAGACTTTTGTCTAATGCCAGTTGGAGTAAAAGTTTTATTGAAAATAACAAATATTTCATTTCATCAATATGAGTATAATTTTTATAGTAGTAAAGATTCAAACAGAACCTATTTCCAAACAAAATAATTGTATTCAATTCCCACTGCAGTAGAATTAGTCTTTCTGAAGTCCAATTAAATTGATTTTAAGTGAATTTTAGCTTCCTATTTCCTATTAGTAGTAAAAATGTAAATAGGTCCTATTTCCAAGCAGAATTTTATTTAATTCCCAATGTACTTATTACAATTAGAATCTTTCCGATTCCAATTTAGGCTCTTGTTTAAAAAAATAGTTTGAATATAATATCAACCGTTTTTTTAATTGTTATTAAATTTCAATTAAATTGTAAGTAAATTACAATTAGATTTTATAGGATTGAAATACAATTTAAATTAGGTGTATTATTGAGTCCATTAGGTAAAAACACAATCTAATTTCCAAATAAGTATTTTTATTGGAATACAATTGGATTTTCACTCGGATTTTCATATTAATTGGATTATTATAATTCTTATGGATTTCTTATTTTAGTAAAAATGTAAATGGAACCTATTTCCAAACAGAATAAAATTCCAAATTGATTTTTTCCAAATTCCATTTAGTCTCTTGATTGGTCCCAGTTGGGGTTTTATTGGAAATCACAATAATCCAATATGAGTATAATTTTAATCTAGTATTTGTGAATTTTTACTAAATTTCAGTTGCATTACAAATGTATTGCAATTGGATTTTACTAGATTGGCATACAAATCTGATTGAAAGCCCATTTTCTTATCGAATTCCGGTTGGATTTCAACTCGGTTCTTATAGGATTCTTATTGAATTTTGTTTGGATTTCTATTAAATTCCAACTGGAATAAAAATGCATGGAACCTATTAAGAGCCCAATTTTAATCAAGTCAAACAGAATTTTATTAAATTCCAAATTGAATTTCGATTTGATTCTTTTTAGTTTTCCCTTCGGGTAATAATTTAATTAGAAACTATCAAAAATTTTCAACTGATTTTAATTGAATTCCAATTAAATTATTAAATTCTGGGAGGAAAGACATTAATTGGGAACGATTGAGAATCTAATTTTCAGTTTCGAAATGCGTTTTTATTGAATTTAACTAGGCTCCAATTGGATTTTTAATTAATTTACAATAACATCCTAATTAAGTTTCAGCTGAATTGTCATCCGGGCTACTTCTGTAATCACATATACATGCTATCATGGACTCGGCTATCTTTACATTGCAAGGGTACAATTTTTGCAGGAAAAAATATTGCCAGTCGCGTATTTCAACGCCTGCTTTCAATAATGAGGTGTCAGTCGGCCACACATTTGTTACATAGGCGTTTTGTTTATTTACATAATTGGTAAGTATTGATGAAGTACTTCTGTTATACACTGAAATTATGAAACTAACTTAACAACATAAAGTATACAGGGTGTAAGAAGTATGACTGCCATAACTTCAGCATGAGAGTAATCATAAATGAACAAAAAAGTTGTATATTACAGGGGCGTAAGATTAACAGTTTTCTCAAAATATAGCATGTATTAATATTGGGGAGTTTCATCACAACGTGACAACAGCGCTTGACCTAACGCCACACAACTGATGCATACGCCGTGTGCACGCGGCAGACTTGTCCTACGGAAGAAATGTAAACAACTATTATAGTGAAATTTCAGGACAATTGTTTTCCAGTTTTTAAATAAATAAAATATAATGTATCGATTTTGTAGTACGCAGATAGTGTTGTGCTTAAATTTTAGGTTGAATTTTAGTAATTATGAATCTCTTAAAACAGGGACTTAACTTTTAATCAAATTACGTATTAGAAAAATATGTAAGTACTCAAAGATTCACGTCGTCCAAATAATCATACGTATTAAAAATAATTTAGGTAGTTACCAAAAAGCCAATCAATAATTTTTCTAAAGCTTATGAGTTTCTTCTTTACGATTTTATTTTTTCATTTGCAAAGAATCGAATAAATGAATATCAACATGGTTTCTTTAAGGGCAGATCCACCACCTCCAACCTTCTATGTATAACTTAATATATCTCGGGTGTTTTTGATTCGAATTCGCAAGTAGATGTAATATACACCGATTTCACAAAGGCTTTTGATCGGCTTGATCATNTGCAGGAAAAAATATTGCCAGTCGCGTATTTCAACGCCTGCTTTCAATAATGAGGTGTCAGTCGGCCACACATTTGTTACATAGGCGTTTTGTTTATTTACATAATCGGTAAGTATTGATGAAGTGCTTCTGTTATACACTGAAATTATGCAACTAACTTAACAACATAATGTGTACAGGGTGTAAGAAGTATGACTGCCATAACTTCAGCATGAGAGTAATCATAAATGAACAAAAAAGTTGTATATTACAGGTGCGTAAGATTAACAGTTTTCAAAATACAGTATGTATTAATATTGGGGAGTTTCATCACAACGTGACAACAGCGCTTGACCTAACGCCGCACAACTGATGCATACCCCGTGTGCACGCGGCAGACTTGTCCTACGGAAGAAATGTAAACAACTATTATAGTGAAATTTCAAGATGAATTGTTTTCAAGTTTTTAAATAAATAAAATAGAATGTATCGATTTTGTAGTACGCAGATAGTGTTGTGCTTAAATTTTAGGTTGAATTTTAGTAATTATGAATCTCTTAAAACAGGAACTTAACTTTTAATCAAATTACGTATTTGAAAAATATGGAAGTACCCAAAGATTCACGTCGTCCAAATAATCATACGTATTAAAAATAATTTAGGTAGTTACCAAAAAGCAAAATTCAGTAATTTTTTAAACGCAGAAGTACAAAACAATATACAACATATGTTCAAAATGTCCACCACCATTTTCGAAGTATGCAGGACACCTTCGAATCCAATTTTCGCGCACTCTCTGGAAAACACCTCAAGAAAAAGATTTAGTGGTACGCAAAAAATACTCCGACANAATTTTTAAACGCACAACTACAAAACAATCTACAACATATGCTCAAAATGTCCACCACCATTTTCGAAGTATGCAGGACACCTTCGAATCCAATTTTCGCGCACTCTCTGGAAAACACCTCAAGAAAAAGATTTAGTGGTACGCAAAAAACACTCCGACACGGTCCAATTCCAGATACCAACACCAATTGAATTGCGTATTGCTGGACAGCTTAGTACCTCGCGTTATCTGCCGCGCCGTTGTCACATCGCTCGATATGAATTTTATCGAGTTTTAAATTTATTACAACGCTAATTATTTCTTAGAATTAAGCATAAAGAAGTTCAAAAAAGTGATAAGCATTGTATTTTATGGTATTCTATGCTATGTCAATATTCCTTAATTAATCAAAATTTTGTACATGAAGGTGGGAATTTTGATCATTTTTTTCTCGAAAATGGTTGAGTTTAGGACCCATGTCATATAAGTTTTTTTTTTGTTTGTTTTAATGTATTTTATCGTCTGTTAAAATTAAGGCAGTCAAACTTCTAACACCCTGTATTTTATGTACGCAACTTCACTCAAATATGCCTATCAAATGTCACTTATGGGTGTTAACCTGTTAACACATACTACGATAAAATAATATTCCACCCCCTCTCCCACACACTTTAATTAAATACCCTCAGTACCATATACATGTATTTTTCTATATTTAAATGATTTAATAGACTACAACGCCAGTGTAACTAAAGGCACGTATGCAGCGTGCCCAACACCAACAAAAATAGCCGGGCGCAGACAGAAAAAGGCGCGCGCCGTGGCGACGGCCGCAAGAGAACAATAAAAATACGTCCACCCACTTGTCGTCGTAACAGGAATAATAATGCGAGTGTGCGCCTGTCGTGAAGACGTTTATCGTCCCTGTGATCTCGTTAGATGATGTATGAGGGACTGTGCGAGTGTATGTGGATCATAACGCGAAGGCGTTTATTTGGTTCTTTGTGCCGAGGTGACTTGAAATGGAAAGGAAATGATTTCAAAGATAATTGAATAGTTTCCGTTGGGCTTGTTCGGGGCTGTAACTAATCCCATCTCGACAACCTCGTTACATACAGCGTGTCCCACTAGTGCGGGAAAGTCCAATATCTATGTAAAAATGAGGAATACATGGATTTTTCTTTTTACTGTGTTGCCACAGTTCTCGGAATGTACAAATTAAAAATATATTCAACTATACAGGGTGTTCCACTTTTCCTGGCCAGACACCAACTATGGTTTTTTAAATGGAAACACACATTTTTTATATTTTTTTCGGATTCTACATAAAAAATAAAGGGTACTTTGTGTAGAATAGTTCTATTAAAATATTAACAGTTTTTGAGATATCTCGCTTGAAAGGTTTTTCTAGTCGATATTGGCTGCTTACATTTTCTGATATTGACAGGTTATACTACTAGCTACTAAGCCCATTTTTTTATCAGATGTTTAGTAAGGATGACTTCCGAATCATGCTCCAAACACTAGCCTGCGTTATACAGAGTGACCAAAATATCATGTCAAAATTGCCAATTGAAAAATCTCGAATTTTTTAAATGCAACACCCTGTATATTTTCATACCATGAGATGCAGAATTAAATTCTCTACAACTTTGCTATACCCGCTCCTATACCAAAAGTCATTAGTACTCATGGTAACAAATGCAAATTATGAGAAGACAACAAGAACACACGCATGCAGGATCCAAAACAGTAAATTAACATCGTCCACTTCTAACAAAAGTAATAAAGACCTAGTTAAATTAGTAATTAACAGGTAACCGCTCAAAATGTCTGCCAACTTTCTCTAGACATTGAGCAATTATTCGACGAAAATTGGTAAATCCTTGTCAATAAACAGTTACCATGAGTTTTACTAATTATTCTATTCTATTTTTTATTTACTATTCTATTCTTTAGAGTAATTCATTTTACTATTATTACTGTCGCTTTTCTATTAAACCTTATGTGAATCGAAAATTTTCCAGATTATCCTTTGACAGGAGCCTACTACGTTATTTTATATATAAACTATTTGTAAACTTCGCATTTTTTCATAGAAATGAGATTTCATGAAAAACTAATGAATTTTGGTATAGGAGCAGGTATAGCAAAGTTGTAGAGAATTTAATTCTGCATCTCATGGTATGAAAATATACAGGGCGTTGCATTTAAAAAAATCGAGATTTTTCAATTTTTCAATTGGCAATTTTGACATGATATTTTGGTCACCCTGTATAACGCAGGCCAGTTTTTGGAGCATGATTCGGAAGAGTCATCCTTACTAAACATCTGATAAAAAAATGGGCTTAGTAGCTATTAGTATAACCTGTCAGTATCAGAAAATGTAAGCAACCAATATCGACTAGAAAAACCTTTCAAGCGAGATATCTCAAAAACTGTGAATATTTGAATAGAACTATTCTACACAAAGTACCCTTTATTTTTGATGTAGAATCCGAAAAAAATATAAAAAATGTGTGTTTCCATTTAAAAAACCAAAGTTGGTGTCTGTCCAGGAAAAGTGGAACACCCTGTATAGTTGAATATATTTTTAATTTGTACATTCCGAGAAATGTGGCAACACAGTAAAAAGAAAAATCCATATATTCCTCATTTTAACATAGATATTGGACTTTCCCGCACAAGTGGGACACGCTGTATAGTTAGTTAAAACATAGGTCTATAGTATGATAATATGCCGTCCCTTCCCTACACAAGTCGTAAACTCCTGTGTATTCTCTCTAATTGCAATCAGAAGCAATTGAAAAAGAATCAGTAATAAAAAATGTTCTTTTCGCAATGCTAAAATATAATTAGAATAATACTAAGTATTTATGAATTTTAATGTTACGTAGTGTACAGTCTTTACTGCCTACACAACTATTTGAGATTAATAGGGTATTAAATTTCATCCACAGTAGACATAAAAATAATAACGAATTAAATTGTCTTTATTTCAGAACCTCCTATAAATATTCATCGTATCTTAAAAGCAGATAAGCAGGTATTCGGGAACAAATTTATAGTTAAACAGTGGTGTAGAGGGCTGTACAAATAATGTAAAGAGCATTCAGACATTATTTAAGAAGATAATAATTATTAGAATACCTAGCCTGTCTACAGTTTACTGTTTTAGTGTCAGAAATTATTCGTTCTTGTTTTTCATAGTAGGTATTTGTCTATGTACAAGCATATTATAATTTTGGACTAATTAAAATTATTTACGTGAATTAAGATTGTAGATTGGATACGTGCAAAATAGGCAGCAAATGAACTAACTTCATAAACAAATCATTTTTCTATCAGGAAATTGCAACAGTTTTCTTTTCTACTATTGTAGTTAAGATTTATATCAAGGTCAATTTTTATTTATACAGGGTGTAAGATGTTTGACTTTCATTACTTTAGCATGACATAGAGTAATAATAAATGAACAAAAAAAGTTGTATATTAAGGGGGGTAAGATTAACAGATTTCAAAATACAGTGAGATATTGGGGAGTTTCATCACAACGTGACAACAGCGCTTAACTTAATGCTACACAGCTGATGCAAACCACGTGTGCACGCGGCAGACTTGTCCTGGAATAACAAAAATGTAAACAACTATTACTGTGAAACATTTAGTAAATTTCAAGACAATTGTTTCCCAGTTTTTAAATAAATAAAATAAAATATATCGATTTTGTAGTACGAAGATAGTGTTGTGCTTAAATTTAGCTCGAATTTTAGTAATTATGAATCTCTCACAAGTATAAAATAAACTACAATATATGCTGAAAATGTCCACCACCATTTCCGATGCACGCGCGGCACCTTCGAATACAATTTTCGTGCACTTTCTGGAAAACACCCCAAGAAAAGGAAACAGTGGTACGCAAAAAACACTCCCACACGGTCGAATTCAGATACCAACTGAATTGCGTATTGGTGGTTACTGGGCATCTTAGTACCTCTTAATAAACCGCCGCGCCGTTGTCACATTGCTCGATATAAATTTTATCGAATTATAAATTGAAGCCAATAAATAACATAATTAGTTTTATCTATAGTGTATAGTTTCAATACATGGTGACAATTCTTTTTACATAATTTTATAGTAAAAAATGGCTTTTTTAAAACCCTGTGTAAAAGCATTTTGTACAATCAGACCATCAGTTATTTATTTTTAACAATACATAAATTTAACACTTATAATTCCTCGATGTAGTAAATAGTACCTACATTGTTTGAGATGGCTTTCTTAGCTGCGCAAGATTTGATCTATTTTTTTATTGATCCTTCTATCACCGTTGATTACTTCCAACCACCATGCCACTTTAATTTTAAAACAACTGCATCTGCAAGCACATTAAAAGACTATTAGTAACTTCACTCAGAATTGCTGTAAAATGCGGGTCTAGGATTTCTCATAGGGGTCTACCCGCATAGAGCTTAGCCCGAGAACAACAAGGGAAGGTCAAATATAAAAGCAACTACATCACTAGTCAATATCAAACATTTTTTACAGTTGCATTCCAGTAATGCAAGCACAGAAAGTGATATTTAGAAAGGGTCGATATAGTTTTAATAATATTTAAACAATTAAATTAAACAACCCTACCGTTATCCTTCGAGATACGTCCCTGGTGGCTTCTGTCAAGGCAGCCGTAAGGTGCAGCCCGTCGATGCCGTGGACTCCCCACAGAGGCCGAATCTTGGTTATTTAAGAATCCGAAGAACACTAGCCTGGTCTCTCTGGGCAACTAATTTTCACTTGTCATAACAATAGGTCCGGTACCTGTTCCTATAAATCAGTGACAAGAAGGTCTTGTTTCAGTACTGGTCCCTCTCCGGGTACATTTAACGATGGGAATGTTAAGAGGCTTATTTTCCAATTATAATTTGTTATGTAAGAGCATTTAAGTCAAAATTTGTTCCCCAAAAAAGCTGAACAGATGTTACTGGACACGGTTATTTACGGATGGAATAAGTAATCCATAAAAATAAATAAAAATGTTTTTATTGATGTACGACGGGCGTTCAAATTTAAATTATAATTTTTGAATTAATGGTGATTAATAAAACAATCTGATTACTTGCCTTATGAAGGAATAATTGTTAATATTAGCAACTATAGAAAAAATCTTCAAGTATGTTCGTTTTCCATTATCCTCAAAAGTTGATATTCCTTCCAATTTGTCTACATCGAACCCAGATGTCTTGTCCATCCTTGTCTTTTTCAAAAGCGTTCACTACCGAATCGATCAACAATAGTCTGCCTCCACTGATTATATCGAATCCAAAACTCCCTCATTGTTATTCACTTCTACCAAAAGGTAAAAATAAGCCGTTTAATAAATATTCGTGGAAATTCCTTCCCAGGCCTTAATGGTTTGTCGGTTTTCTTTCTAGGTGCACAGATCTCTTATATCTCTTGTAATAATGATTTTTTCTCTAGACTGGATTTGTCAGTCCGTTCAATATTAACTAACTTGCTGCATTGTGGACCTGGACCAAAAGCTATAGATATATATCTTGACTTCTCCACAACATTCGACCAAAACGTCGTTTTTTATATAAACTTCCATTACCTAGATATTTGAGGTAGTCTCAATATATTTATCTTTGAATTTTTGATAGATGATTTAAGGTCAGATTTGGCACCAAATTCTCTGAAGTCAGACCAGTAATAAGCGAATCACCACAGGGTCCTGTTCTTGGCCCGTTGTTGTTTAGCTCATATCATTTTACGCACACGACCTAAAATATTTGCTAACCTTCTGCGCGACAATGATTTTCAATTTCATTGATTATTATCAATGGTGTTGGGAGAAACTTCTACCGTTGAACACATGCAAGTGTGTCGTACTCCATATCGGCAAAAATAATCCAAAATATCCAATTTCTTAAATGGACTGTATAAAACGTACGTATATCTGGACCACACTTAATACGCTAGACTAGCGTGGCTCCAGATTTCGCTCGTTACGAAACCTTTTAGAGAATCCTCAACGATATGCTACATGTCTCTCGTTTGGGTCTCCTTAAAACGTTTATGGAAGGAAATGCTGGAAATAGCCAATTATAATAACGTTGAACTGCTACGTCTTCGAGGTGACTTAATTATCTCTTTTCGGGTATCTAATGAAGTACAACTTTGGTGAACGAAAATGTATTTTCTCATTTAACACCGACAATCGCCATTGTGAACACTTGTTGAAACTAAAGATAAAAAAATGTTAAGACGCGAATCAAGCAACACTTTGGAGGCTATAGAAACTTCGAGATTTGGAATCAGCAGCCGTAAAATATAGTCGATTCTTGAACTCTTGTTAACACAAAATTAGTATTATTAGACTGGTTAGATCCTTAGTTTGTAAACTATGTACTTAAGATTTAATGTTGGAACTTTATGTTTTCTGTTTTAGGCAGAATAGGGCTTACCCCTTCTGCTTTGCTCTGATTTGTAGTAATAATGATACCTAATAATCAACTAACAGAAAAATAGTAGACTTCATAATGCTGTTTTTCTTTCTACATAGTCTTCCTCCTTTTGAACTTCTTGTGGCTGCCGAGCACACATAGGTGTCATGACATCTTCATTCAACTGAAAATAAAGGATCGATCCAAACATTTCACATGAACTCTGAAGCGTCGATATGGAGAAAAAATTTCACTTGAGTTACTGAATTGTATCCTTCATATGAGGAGCCATATGAAAACGTGCATTAACCTGGAAGAAAAAGACATTTGTTTGAAGTTTGAAGTCCATTTTTCGATTTGAATCAATATGAGAAACACCTTCCATATCCAGAAAGAATTAAGGAATGACTTTTCCATATTTTTAAATGGGGAAATGCGCTTCATTCAATAATTGTTGTACTCCATTTATAGGTAATTATGTCACGCTACCTTTCTTCATTACACGATCGCATAAGTACCTGACACTGATAATGTGTTGTTTCCCGCTTGAACAAACTGCAACTTTGCTTGCATTCGTCAAATGCTCCACATTGTATACAAGTTGAACAAGTTTCGGCAGAATTCCTTCCTTCTTCAGGGACACAATAAGAATTTGAAAGATAAACTATAAATACAATATAGCGCAAAAAGTTGTAACATTGAATGTTATTACAATAGACATAACATTGTAACATAAAATGAACGGTTAATAAATTAAATTATCAGAGACCGTGTATGTACGAGTATATTAGTTTGTAACATATTAAAATTCATAACCCCTGCAATATTACTATTATAAATTAAAACTAGTTTTACAATGAACCGAGAAAATAATGCATTTACTAGTTCCGAACGTGTCGATATGGTGTTAGTGTATGATGCAGCCGGATAAAATGCGCTCGCGGCGACTAGGTTGTACCGGGAACGATGGCCACAGCGTCACCCCCCATGTGCAAATACAATCCTACAGTGCAGTGCCTTCAGCGGCTGCGAGATACGGGAAGTGTTATTCCTCGAGAAGAAGAACATGGTCAGCAAGTGAACCTTAATGTTGAAGATGGAGTGTTGGAAAATCTTGACGAAGACCCCACAATTAGTACTCGACGACTCGCACAGCGTCCTCATCTCGTACCGTACATCGCATCTTAAGGTGCCAGCTGTTGCACCCCTATCATCTGCAACCAGTTCAACAGATTTTACCCCGGTTTGTGATCAATCAATGCGTTTTTGTAGATGGTTTTTACGGCAATGTGCCAATCAGGTAGACTTTCGTGCTTATGTTTGTATAACAGATGAGGTGACATTTATCCTTGATGAAGTGAATTTCCATAATATGCACATATGGACCGATGAAAATCCTCACGCGATGAGGGAAACTCATTTTCAATATCGGTTCTCGGTAAATGTTTGGGCTGATATAATAGGCGATGTACTTGTGGGTATTTCTTTGAAGGGCGACTAAATGTACCGACATATGCTGACTTTTTGGAGAACCGGTTGTCTGAATTATTGGACGATGTGGCATTAAAAGTTCGGGCACGCATGTTTTATCTTCAAGATGGGGCTCCTCCACACAGTACTCGAAAAGTAACGACACTTTTGAATGAAATATTTCCTCAGCGATGGATTGGACGCTTTGGTCGTGTGCCGTGGCCACCTCGGTCAACCGATCTAACTCTAATGGACTTTTATCTGTGGAGTCACTTGAAGCTGCTGACACAATCAGGGGAATACCTGGAATTTGGGAAAATATTTGTCAAAATTGGATGCGTGGGGATCAATTTCAATATTTTCTCTAGAAGTGATGTTTTATTTCAATTTGTTCCATATTTTAAAGGAGTTTGTTTAGTGCAAGCAGTCGGCAACTACAGATGCTTACGGATGTGGTTTTGTTTGCGAACTCTTGTAGTAACAACAATGCATTTAAGATAGTAATTACTATTAATTATTGTAATAAGAAAATATCGGTTTTTTTAAATATCTATTTTTCTTAGTTTGTACTTTTGAATTGAAAAATTTCCCAATAATTGAGAAGTATCTCTCTATCTTTCAACGACGATTTGTTTACGCGGCTGGTCTACAGCATGTAACTTATAGTACAGCACACGGACAGGACCGTTCCAAAGAAAATATTTTAATCCATAATTGAACTTTAATTTACGAATCTATTACAAATATCGTTAGGAAGCTGTAGTTTAATTTTTATAGATTATACACTGTATACTATACTAATATTGTATACTAATATTTCTTGTGAAATTTGGACGTCTCGTTTTCTTTAAATGCTTTAAAAAAAATCACAAAAACCGCCCAAATCGGGGTCTGGACAAACGGCAAAAGCTGCGTTTTCATTGTATTTTTTTTAGAACTAGTTATCTTAAAAACATTGAAGTTTTTTCTTCGAAAATGAGCCATTACTATAAATGCATCTTGTTCTGGAGTACGAAATGCCCCAAGTTTAGTCTGCGACAACAACTGATGGAAATAAAATATGTACGATTTAATATTGAAGCAAAAGAAACAATAAAATGATGGCAGCAAATGAATCAAATGAAAACAGACACAGACGACGGACGCCTCTGAAAAATGCACAAATGTCAATTTATAGTGTCATTGGTCATGATATTTTACAATAAACAGTAAGAAACCGTTGTGTCAACACTAGAGATAATCCGATCGCTGATTGGTTGAATGGTAAAACGAAATGTGTTTTAACGTAGTCTTGATCTTATTCTTTTAGTAATTTTTAAATTTATCAGAATTTAATTGCCAAGGCGAAGAAATTAAAATTACTGTTTTGAACAAAATTACTGGTCACGTGGCTTGTAATCATTTATGAGGTCTTTGAACCTATTCCGTATTTACAGTCAATAGAACATTTACCCTTTCGAACCTATTTTTAACGCTGTATACAGGGTGGTCCACTTTTTTTATCAAACTTAAGGAATCAATACATTATCAAAAAATAATGTTAGTTTGCTAAATAAACTATACCCGACAAATGTTTACTTTTTGAGATACAGCGCGTTAAAGTTTCCCGAAAAAAAATATATTTTTCGAATTTTTCTGCAGGTGATGAGGTTTCACCCGTAAGATTTTTATAAATGATTTTGCACTGTACGTGTGATCTTTGGAGAATTTTTCATTTTTTTTACTTTACCAGTGACGGAGAAAATAGGGGTCTCCATTGATTTAGTAAAAAAATATTAGTACGCCACTGGCTTTAAATTTAAAAAACAATATTTTTTGGATTCTCCGTTTAATTTGGGACAAAAAATTATCCTTGTAAGTTTTTCGTAACTATTATCATTTTCAAGTAAAATTTATTTATTATTACTATTACAATAGACCTACAAATTGCAGTTGAATTAACGACAATAAAATAATTACTGTATCAATTCAATAATCAATATTTAATAAAACTATTGAAAGTAATTACAGCTGCATAACATCTAACGAAGTTGTTCGAAATGCCCGCCTGCTGCATTAATACACATTTCACATCTTCGTATTAAAGAATTTATCCCCGCGATGATTTCATGTGGCCTCTGCTTGAGATTATCACAGGCGTCTATTATTCTTCTCTGCAACTGATTTCTGTCTTCAATTGGTACAGAGTAAACATCATCTTTCAACGTACCCCATACATAGTAGTCGAGGGGGTTAAGATCTGGTGATCTAGGAGGCCAAGGCACCGGCCCCTCCACATTAAACAACGGTTCATATGGCAAACGTCCTATCCAGCGGTTCTGATAATTTGCATTCATCCAGTTGCGAACTATTTGGCCAGAGTGAGCTGGAGCTCCATCCATTTGGAACCAACTGCGATATCTTTGGTTTAAGGGAATATCTTCCAGTAATTGAAATAACTTATTTTCCAGAAAATTAGCAAATGATACTGAATTTAGCCTTGGAGGTAATACATAAGGTCCACAAATATTTCCACCCATCACACCTAACCAGATATTAGAACTAAATTCTTGCTGGTATGATCGGCGTCTCACTTCATGAGCCCAAATATGACTGTTGTGATAATTAAATGTGCCTCTTCTTGTAAAACAAGCTTCATCGGTCCATAAAATATTTCGAATAAATTCATTGTTATACTGCCAACGGTTTAAAATCCAGCGACAAAAGCTTAACCTTTTTTCAGCATCTCCTGGATGTAGATCTTGTACGGGATTGAAGTGATATGCACGTTTACGGAAATTGCGATAGCAACGCCAAACAATCTTGAAGAATATCGAAGGCGTCTTACGATTTGAGAAACTCTCGACTTATCAGATTTTTATGTACACTTGTATTAGAATTAGGCAAATTATGTTTAGGCAAGTAAAACATAATAAATAATAAATTCGCATGGTAATATGTCCACGTTATTGTATAGAAATAAGTAAATAAATTTTACTTGAAAATGATAATAGTTACGAAAAACTTACAAGGATAATTTTTTGTCCCAAATTAAGCGGAGAATCCAAAAAATATTGGTTTTTAAATTTAAAGCCAGTGGCGTACTAATATTTTTTTACTAAAACAATGGGGACCCCTATTTTCTCCGCCACTGGTAAAGTAAAAAAATTTAAAAATTTTCCAAAGATCACACGTACAGTGCCAAATCATTTATAAAAATCTTACGGGTGAAACCTCATCACCTACAGAAAAATTCGAAAAATATATTTTTTTTCGGGAAACTTTAACGTGCTGTATCTCAAAAAGTAAACATTTGTCGGGTATAGTTTATTTAGAAAACTAACATTATTTTTTGATAATGCATTGATTCCTGAAGTTTGATCGAAAAAAGTGGACCACCCTGTATGTCAGTGTCCCTTTGTCTTTTAAAATTTCTCTAAGTTGTTCCAATATATCTTGATTATTGTTTTTCTTTTACAAAATTCTTGGATATAATTAACATCTTCTGCGCGTAATATTATGCACCCTCCCGTATGAAACGCAAATTTAATTCTCTCATAAAAAACGTCGTCTGCCGTTCAGGAATCTCGCCGGGAATTTATCCCCTTTATTTCCTTTTATTTGTCCCGGCAGCGCCCCGAAAACCTTTTAGTCGCGTATCAAATTCAAATCAGACAATTATTAATGTCGTCAGATACGTTTCGCGGGACGTGCAACGCGCCCAGGCTATATAAATAAGCGGGAAAATGCAAAATGAAAACGAGACGACAATGGAAATAAACATAACCGGGCAAGTGGCGATAAATAATGCACGCCGGCCGGACGGGCCGCAGGGGCGTATCCAGAAGGTCGTGTAGGGGACAGAGACTGATATTGAGACTCAAAATACATTCGTAAAACTTTGATATAAAATTACACACTAAATTATTGTCTATTTTACCATTTATTTTTTCACATACTTGATAAACTTGATTTGTTTTTTCACGTATTTAATAAATTGAGTTGTGCTAATTACAACAATTATGTTGCCATTACAAAATGTCGACGTAATAGTCGCCTACTAGATAAATAACAGTTCGATAAAAATTCTACCCTATGCCAACCATGTCATCTAATGGATTTTAAATAAGTTTTTTGCTCAGAAATCGTTAATTTTACGAACAAATTACAAGAAACCTCTTTACAAGCTTTTATTTACCTTCACATGTATGTTTGTTTGTTTGTTTATTTAGTGCAAATTTGAACCACTTCCTGTAAACTTTGAAATTCTGCATGCTTGTTCATTTCTGATAACGATATACTAAAATGGTAGCGTCATCAGCAAAAGTATGATACATTGACAGGTACCTACTATCTATAATCAGTATGTTCATGTTCTTATGCCATTTAAAAGCTTGTCGCGAGGTTTATTCCTAATTAGAATTTTTATTTTATAAAGCAGCCATATTCAACCCTTTTGTGTGTTTGGGTGTGAATGCTTTATTTTTTCTTTTTAGGACAATTTAGTAAAAACTTGTTTTTAAAATAATTTTTTTTAATTTTGAATTACATATTTGTTTAGACTATCGGAAATCAATTTTTAAATGGTAAGGTAACAATAAGAAAAAAAGTTCGTATGAAACAAGTCCTAGGGGTGGTTTTATCATCCCCTTGTACCTAACCGTAGCGGAAAATCAACAAATTAGAAATCTGTCACTTTTTTGTCACAAAGCGGTTGTAATTTCACAGGGGATGTTCAAATGAGATGTTTTTTATATGAAGAACCCACCTTATTTTTCCGTAGGGAATCACCCCCTGAATTTTTTCGCACTTATTTATTTATATCCTGTATTATTATAGACCGGGTGTATTTTTAAACCTTAAACTAAAAGAAATAATCACCCTACGAAAAAAATATAAATACCTAATCATTTCGCTGGGGATATACATTAGTGCTAAAATTTGTCCCTCTCCCCTTATCCGTTGTAGGTGGGGAGGGGAACTTTGAAATCTTAAATGTGAACCCCCATTTTTTATTGCAGATTCGAAAAATACGTGTTACTAGTCTGAAACATTTTTTCCTATTCATGATAGATGGCGCTCTATTTTTTCGATTTCTCCTATGCATACAATTCTGCAAAAACTTTGCAATAAAAAATACCAAATTTTCAATGTACAGTGTGATTCACAATATTTTGACCCCACATTACCTTATTTGCCTTTAGAGTTATAAAAAAATGTGAAATTCAAAAGTTGCACCGATTTTTTATTAAGTCTTCGAAAATGATTGTAGAATGAAGTACAAACAAAATAGCCGGGGATGTTAACTTTGTTAATTTAAATGGAACACTTTGTATATTTTTACATATTTGGATAGAATGTTCCCTCTCGAGCATAGGGTATCTTGGGTCCACCTCGAATAATAAGCGAGAAAAATGAAAAGAAAGGTTTTTTAGTAAGAAAATATTAGGTATATTTAGTAATTGTTAGACCTGTCTCTTGACATTTCTGCCTTTTTTCCAATTACATAAGGATTTACAGATTTAGTTGTAATGTCTACGCCTCCGTTTCCTAGTAGATTCTTGTTACCCGATTTTTTCGAAGCCGCGGCTAGTGAGACTCCTAGGAAGGCGTAGAACTTAGTATTGCTGTTTCTTTGTAAAAAAAATCACAGAAACTTTCTAAAATGGTTTGATGCTAAAATAATTGTCAGAGATTTGGTTTACCGTGATCCGAGAGTCAGTGGTGGATTCGTAATTATGCGTCTGTCGCTATCTTAATTTAATTGATGACTGATGACAGCAATGTCGTTGTCTGCGATGATTTTGTGTTTATTTTACATTAGATTGAATGCAAAGTCTCCGATTCGGTGACAGTGATATATATTTTGACATATCGGATGTTAATACGGTCCAAAATGGGTATAGGCATTTTTACTAAATCCCACTAATTAGGCGATGAGAGGCCTAATTACTCTTGGACAATGTTATATTAGTAGGCCGTGACAGTGACAGGTATTGTAATGACAAACCTGTTTTTGTTTGACAGTTTATATTACTATTTAATTAAAATGGATTACACAGGTGCTGAGAAGTTTGAAATATTTTCTCTTTATGTAAAAAATAATAAAAATAAAATTTCATTTATTTTGTTTCTCTACTATTACTTTCGAAAACTTCAGAAAAAGTCGTGCAAATTTTGTAATAATATTTTTTTATAGCCCTAAAAACAAAAAAGTTAATGGGTGGGTCAAAATAAAGTGAATCACTCACTGTACATAATCAAAATTAACCTTAAAATAAATTTTATTTCTCTAATTTTCGATTACTGAAAGATTGTTTAATACTTGACCAGCGTGATTTCCTTCGCTTATGATTTATGGAACTGCTTGTTAAAATCTGCTTTCAAATAAATGTATTTTTTTGTATTTTGTTTTAAAAATATCATCTCCTTTGTTAAAAATAATTTTTATAAAAATGTTTTATTATGTCCGCATTTAACGTTTGCGTTATTTCTTTCTTCGTGTTTTTTATGACTACACAAAATAAATGTAGGAAGTAAGAACTCATTTTAATCAAGCACCCTGAAGAGAACAGAAAACTACTATCTCCACGTCGTTGTTCCTAGTTACGGTAAAAGTAGTTTCTACAGGTAATAATTTCCCAGTTATTCGAAATTTGCAAAACTTTTTTGGCGATGAATTTCGAATATTTATGTAAAACGTGGTATTTTTTATTACAAACACATTGCAGAATCGTATACGTAGATTCGCAGTAGAGAAATGGAGAAAAATTGAATTTCGTCGATTACAGGGACATCTATCATGAATAGAAAAAGAATGTTTCAGACAACTTCTACGCACTTTTATCCGTAGAATTCAAATCTGCAATAAAAAATGGAGGTTCTTAGTAAAGATTTCAAAGTAGTTTCCAATGGGGTAAGTTTAATATTTTTGTTATTTCATGACTACAAATTTACAGATTTGTCTCGAATTTACATGTAAAAAATAAAATAATTTGTTGTCCGCCATTTGTTGTAATTGTATGATTGTATATAGATATGTATTGTAAAATGTAAAGTATATCAATATTAGATAGTACTTATAGACCAGGTGGTATATGTTTTGGTTTGAGCGAATCGTATATCCACGGAGATTTTTGCCTTTTTGGCTTTCAAATATCACTAGAAATGAAAATTTTTCTATGCGCATAAAAAAAACGTGGGTTTAACTTTTAGCGGCACAATATGTTTAAAAAAATCGAAAAATTTCATATTTTTCTTCCTATTTCATTATATATTTTTTCAGGAGTTGATTTTAGGCGAAAATGGAAGAGGAAAAAATGTTTGCAATTAAATTTTTTACAAAACATGACTAGTTACAAATCGAATGAATCATGATTATTATGGTAAAAATCGAAAAAATCGCAAAAATGGGTTTAAAAAATAACACTTTTTAGGGATTTATTTTATGGTATTTAAATTGGGTATAAGACCTTTATACTTGGCTCAAGAAAACTTCATGTTATGTAGAAGAATCATCACACCAAATTTCATCAAAATCGGTTTTATAGATTTTACATAATAATTTTGCAATCCAGATTTTGAAAAAACATTTGCAAATTTTCAAAATTTTGCACAGCAAAAATCAAGGTCCTTAGATACTTCACATATAGAAGGTCTCTCAAGCTTTAAAACTTTTTTTGAAAAATTCGAATCTGTCAATTAGGAGAGCTTTGGCGCTTGCTTATACATTGATCGAATTTTTGTACTTATAAACAATTAGAATAACTGTGAATATTTAATCAAATCAAATTTTTTTAAAGCAGGTTTTAAAAGTTCTTGGAAAGGCGCCTCTTTAAGAAAAAAACAGATCGACTAATCAATTAGTTACGTAGTTATAGCCGATCAAAATTAACCGTCATTTACATTAAATGTACTGGGACATCCGGGCTAATTTTTCGAAAAATACCATTGGTACCTATTCCGAGTACTTACCAGGTCTAAGATTACAATACGTTTCTTCATTGGCAACCTACTTTAAAATGTGTTTAAAGTTATTTATGCAAGCGAGAAATTCAAGAAAAGCGTACGGGGGGTGGTGGTGGGGGAAGCAGAGAGCGCGGCCGCTTCGGCCTGCTCGAAATTGAATCGGCGAGTTCAAAACCACGATGCGCTTAAAACATATTTTAAATATCTCACCTTCTAGTCTAGTCTAGAGGTACGATTTTGATGATTTTTTATCTTTATACTTCCTTTACTTATCAACTTTATTTTTCTATTGTATCAAAGGTAAGTGCATAAACTTATATACTGTTTATCAAGGATCAAAAATAAATTTATTTAAATATTCTGAAATTGTTTAAACATCAATTATTTTCAAAATATGACAAAAATTAGTAATATACCGAGTTAAGTTCTTATTTGCTTATATTTTAAACAATAAAAAATATTTGAATTATACTTTAATCACAAAAAAAACCTGTATAGGATATAGGATGGCGGGTACCTTGTAGACTAATTGCCTATAACAACGTCTAATAAAGACTCCGTCTCCAGGAAGTCTTCTTCAACATTTTTAGCATGTTGACGTCGAGATTTCCATTTTCCTATTGAAAATGTTCTTCGTAAATGGTCTTTATGGATATCCAATTAAAGTTCTGCCTGATCATTTCAAATTTTGTCCTTTAAAAAAGTTTTATGTGTCGGTTTGTTCATTTTAATTATTATTTACATGTCATCTATACAGAGTATTCTACAAGGTCTATGACAAACTTTGACGGATGGGTTAAGTTTAAAATTTTTTTTTAGGAATATAGGTTCGATTCTTTCAAGTAATTAGAAATTACAAGCATTTTAAAAAATATAATTTCATGTTTCAATCAAAGTAGCCTGATAAATNAGTAGTACACCCAATTTAAATACACCAAAAAAATTCCCTAAAAAGTATTGTTTTTTAACCCCATTTTTGTGATTTTTTCGATTTTTACCATAATAATCATGATTCATTCGATTTGTAACCAGTCATGTATTGTAAAAAATTTAATTACAAACATTTTTTTCCTCTTCCATTTTCGCCTAAAATCAACTCTTGAAGCGATACATAATTAAATAGGAAGAAAAATATGACATTTTTCTAATTTTTTTAACATATTGTGCCGCCAAAAGTCAAGCCCACGTTTTTTTTTACGCGCATAGAAAATTTTTTATTTCTAGAGATATTTGAAAGCCAAAAAGCCAAAAATCTCCGTGGATATACGATTCACCCAAATATGGCTTTTTGAAACAGATACCGTCTGGACTATTAATATAAATTAAAATTCAATTTAAATATTCTTCAGAAACTATAATAAATAAATAAACCATTTTATCAGTGTAGGAGACCGATTTAAAATAAATTGCTGCATAGAAAATATATGTATGTATATTTCAGTTGTGCTTGAGATAAATCGCTGCCATAAAAGCTTCCAGAATTCATCAGTTCTGCAGATATATTTGTGATATCTGTGAAATATTTCCAACAAAATCTATGTTCTGAAGAATTTGCCATTTAAGGAGGCTTGCGCAACATGTGTGTCTATACGTAACAGTGTAAGTTTTAAGATTCGAATGATGGATTATCTTCCGGTGCCGGGAAACATGTGTAAAAATATGCAAACATTGCGGAAATATTAAAATTCCCATAAGGTGCTCTCGCGTTCCTTTCCAAATAATGGATAGGGATGTGAAAAAAAAACATGTATTCGATCAAATTAAATACGTGCCGAGGAATTTTATTAGCTTATGGTGCTTTTTTCATTTTTTTTCATCTATATTTATCCACGGTACACGTTCAGTTGAAAAATTTCAAATATCGTGGATATGTATTGATTCCAGCTTCATAATTGTGATGTTATTAACGATAAATGATGCATATAGCTGTATAGAATGTTGGCAGTTTTCTCTTTGGCGATTGTTTTCCAGGCATAATTTTCGAATTTTAAATACATATATCCATGGAAATGTTTGTTATAATGAAATATCAGCATTGTTCGAATGCATTTTTATATTCTTTTCAACAACTTTATGTGAGGCAAAATTAGGTTAAACCTTCAGTGCACATATATCCGAAGTTTAAACTTTGTTTTGCATGCATTTTTGCTATCCAATTATAACTTACCCGATCGCCAGGCTCCAATGTTGGTTATCCGCCATCTCAACTTCAAATATAAATAAGTTCTCGTTATTACTTTATCTTTTGTTCCGGTCCACGGTAATAAACCGAAGTTTTGCCTGTTCATACATAGCGTTGTTAGGCATAACCCTGATATTGTGGGTCTCAAAAGGCCCGTAAAATTATGCTTCCATTCGAAGTTTTATCTTTCCTATTACTCAAGGAGATAATTAGGCGTATATCAACCCCGTGCCTCGAGAATTTCACGGAAAATTGCTGGTAAAAAGTGACAGAAAAAGAGTTGCCACAAATTGATACCATACTGAATTTACTGGTTTATTAAAATTGAAAGGCGTAAAAACTAGTAAATAAATAAATGATATTTTCTTAGAAGGTCTATAGCTTTTTAAGCGAATTAAATTGTACTAAGTTAACTTGATCCAAATCATTTTATTTTCACTTATGGGCCAGGAAAAAGAGCTGGGAAATGACCATTTCACGACTTTTTGTTTCGGCAAGCTGAATTTATCACTATAGATGCTAAATATTATGTTCAATAATATTTTAGTTTCCACAGTCATAAAAATGGGGGGAAGATTGTTTACAGGCTGGTTAATTGTATAATTTTCATTTCCACGAGAAAACAGTAAAGTACTTTCTTTCGTCTTTTCGTCAAATTACCTAGGTACAAAACTAGCCTTCGAGCGTAATAAAATATTGATTAGATCAAAAGTTATAAACGGAAAAAGTTTATTTGTGACTTTTGAATTAAACATTTATAAACTGCGTTATTATTACCAGAACGTTTTGGCATCGCATCCAACTCACACGAAATCTGGAATCGGTAAGTTGAATAGTTTACAAGTTATAAACAAATTAACTAATTATTAGTCTTTACGATTCCGAGCATCTTCCACGATCGCACTTTTTTTTTTCATGGGAGATTTCATAATAATACATTGAAATCTATCATTTTTTTTAATTTCAAATTTCCAACCAGGATTTTTTTTTATTTTTTAGCCTTAGTTGCAAAATGAAATATACGACGCACGCGCGTGGTATAGTTATATGTTATTACATATTCGGAAAGCTTATGAAAAGACCTTAAAGTTAAAAAATCGTCAAGATTTGTTGAAAAAACAACGGAGTTACAGACTGTCAAATATATTATTTTCAAGCGAATTTAAATTTTTTAACGGCAGGACTATTATATGAATATTATCGTCATTTTCTTCGGACTCGCTTTCGTTCGCTTCCCCCATCCTTCCGCCGTGCCACGGCCTCCGAAAAATCAAGCGACACAATGACTTTTGACAATATTTCTTATGCACTTAACATACTTCCACAAATAAAATATTTTTATTTGGGAAAGTACTTGGATTGCCGGTTATGACAGTATTCTTTTTCCGCTACCTACCTAATTTGTTTAACAATAGGCCTTTAACTTTAACAGTCTGTAACTCCGTTGTTTTTCAACAAATCTTCACGATTTTTTTTTAACTTAAAGCTCTTTTCATAAGCTTTCCGAATATGTAATAATATATAAAACTACATCACGCGTGTGTGTCGTATATTTCATTTTACAACTAAGGCTAAAAAATAAAAAATATATATTCCAGGTTGCAAAGGACCCCGCACAAACCTTATGGGAAACTCCGTTCGGTCAATTTTAATGAAATTTTGTGAATAGGTTGTTTTTGTTATGAGGAATAAAAGTCTTCATGGGCCCAAAGTTCGCTAATGGACAGTTTCCGAGATATTCGATGTTAAAAGTTGATAATGCGAATGCGTGTCAAGCACGTGTTTAAATGCTTATTAGTCGCGTAAAAGCTCCATGAAGCTTAAAAACTGTATAATACATATATATTTGTCTAGATAGTGCGTATCCATTTGTTTGTGTGTGCGTGTGTGTGCGTGTGCGTGCGCGTGCATGCGTGTGTGTATGTGTATACTTTTCATAAACAAATAAACGAAGAGGCTCGGAGTAATGCTATAGTAATACTTCTATATTCACGTGCAATCTGGTCAGCACACTTCGCCATTCTTCTCGATCAATTATATATTTTATTTGAGTTATTATAGCGTATGATTGTAAACTCCAGAGTAACACCCAAGATAGAGTAGTTGAAACAACTTTAGGATACAGTTTCTCGCATGTTTTTAAATGAGTATTTTAAAATATATATCGAAAAATAGCGTGTTTTTAAATATACCTACTTATTCTGTTAGAAAAAAATATTCTTCTTTATTTAACAGCGTAGTTTAGATAACCAACTGTGAGTAATCTATCGATATCGATAGCAGAGAATATTTTATGTGAAGAAATATTATACAATTATTTATGAGTAAGTCAAATATTTAGAATGTTGAAAAATATAAGTTTCGTTGGACTTATTGTCAAATAGTTCTTAATCGATATTACTGTTCACTTACCATTCACTTGCAGTTTTTGCTGTGTTATACTCCCGATATTGCTTTGGTCATTTTTCACAAGTTTGTTCATTTTGTAATTAGCAGTTGAGCTTGTTGCAATATAAATGGCTTTCAGACTACTAATACAATGTTATAGTTGCGATCGGGCTTTCGCCCCGCGAAATATGGTACATTTAAATTGAATGGTAACGGTAAATGTAGATGTTTTTGGAGATATAGCTATAGCAATATCTCCAAAAACATTACATTTACCACTCTATTTAAATGTACCATATCCCGATCGCAACTATAACGTTGTATTTGTAATCTGAAAGCCATTTATATTGCAACAAGCTGAACTGCTAATTATAAAATGAACACACCTATGAAAAAATGACCAAAGAAATATCGAGAGTATAACACCAAAAACTGCAAGGGAATGGTAATTGAACAGTAATATCAAGTAAGAACTATTTGACAATAAGTCCAAAGAAAATGATATTTTTCAACATTCTAAATATTTGAGGTACTCATAAATAATAGTACTCGTATAATATTTCTAATATCTTCACATTAAAATATTCTCTGCTATCCATATTGATAGATTACTCACAGTTGGAAAAACACCCCATTTTTCGATATATATTTTGAAATACTGATTTAAAAACACGCGAGAAACTGTATCTTAAAGTTGTTTCGACTACTCTATCTTGGGTGTTACTTGGGATACAATCATTAGATTGTTTTCAATCATACGCTAATAACTGAAATGAAATATATAATTGATCAAGATCAACACACACACACACACACAAACGAATGGATACGCACTATCTAGACGAATATATACGTATTATACAGTTTTTAAGAAGCTTCATGGAGCTTTTACGCATTTAAACAGGTGCTTGACGCATTATCAACTTTTAACATCGAATATCTCGAAAACTATCCATTAGCGAACTTTGGGCCCATGAAGACTTTTGTTCCTCATAACAAAAACAACCAATTCCCAAAATTTCATTAAAATCGACCGAACGGAATTTCACATAAGGTTTGTGCGGGGTCCTTTGAAATTTAAAAAAAAATGATAGATTTCAATGTATTATTATGGAACCTAACATGAAAAAAATCAATGCGATTGTGGAAGATGCTCGGGATGTCCAGACTAATAATTAGTTAATTTGTTTATAAGGCCATAACTTGTAAACTATTCAACTTACCGATTCCAGATTTCGAGTGAGTTATTACACAGTAATAAGGAATGAGAGGATGCGATGCCAAAACGTTCTGGTAATAATAACACAGTTTATAAATGTTTAATTCAAAAGTCATAAATAAAATTATTCTAGGGCTAGTTTTGTAGGTTTTTTTGAAGACGAAAAAAAAGTACATTACTGTTTTCTTGTTGAAATGAAGCGAAAAACGTGAATTTACGTAAAAATTATACAATTAACCACCCTGTAAACAATCTTCCCCCCATTTTTATGACTGTGAAAACTAGTATGTTATTGTCCATGATATTTAGCATAAATTCAGTTTGCCGAAACAAAATGTCGTGAACAACTATAGGTCTGTTCCAACAAGAGTCAGGGATTGGTTCCGAACCGTTTGAAATGTTTGGCCAGCTAAGTTTTAAATGTGTCTTCAGTGAATATATCGCAAGAATTAGTTGGATGCACATTTCTGACGGTTCGGAACCAATCCCTGACTATTGTTGCAACAGACCTTATATTTCCTGGCCTATTAAGGAAGTTACCATTGAGGCTCCATGACACATTCGTTTCTGGACACCTTAATGATTATTATTATTTTAAAAAATTTATCTACTTCATGACAAAAATATTTTCTTGAACTACGTTTAAAGTTGTCTTGTCTAATGTAACAATATCACACTATAAATATTTTTCTTGGTGAAGTGAAGTGTGCTGTTGATAAACAAATAATTTTATTTTACAGTAACTGTTTGGGAACAAATAATACAATGTGCGTTTCAAAGTAAACAGGTCTTTTCAAAAATGAGTATTTCCAGTGAGGCCATCTATTGGCAATTACATGCGTCAGGAAAAAACTCTTTCGATTCGTATTGAGAGTAAGTTTTCATTAGTTTTATGTAGAGCTGTGTGAAAATATGTTATGAAAGTATCTGTACAAAATTTTCTCCCAATTTTTATTTATTGAATAGCTTGCACAAGAAAAATATAATTTTTTCAAATTTTGTTATTGTACACCAATCAAAGGCCAAAGCCCAGTTACAGAATTGGAATTTAAGAAAAAATTATCACAAAAAAAATACAAAATTTAAATTCAGCAATTTGACATGTTACAACTGTTGACCACCGACGTGTAAACACATTCGGGCCGGTTTTACCCAGTTTCTACGAACTGACACAAACGTTGTCTTGCTTCACCATAGCACAAATGCTTCACCATAACACACGTGTTGTCTTGCTTCACCATAAATTAAAACGATATCCATCAACTCCGAACTGCTATACACGTAAGCCATGTTTGAAGCTAACTAATAAAAAACTATTGTAAACACTATCGCAAATACGTTAATACTAATTTAAAATCGGATTTCAGTATTCGGAGTCGCTAGGGCCACGTGGCTCTCCAGGCACATTGCGTAAAGCGCACAACAGGAATCACGCTAGAGACTGCAGTTGTCCAGCCATGTAATGGTTGAAAGTACTACAACTTCAATAGATTTTCGGAAACTATAAGGATTTTACAATTTTTTTACGATATTGACTCCATTTTCATGCCGCGCATCTATTCCCAAACTCTTACAATAAGCTGCAACAGATAAAACAGACACTCCCGATGTTCTTCAGGCACCTACAAATTGTCATCACGATCAGAAGAACCAGACTGTTGGAAAAAAATGTAGAAACGACAGCAATGTTGGCTTTCAACTAACAGTAAGACCATCTGATACATATACATAATATACTTAAGTGAAATTTAGAAATGTTGCGCCAATATTTTTTATAAAATGAGAATTTGTTTTATTTTACAACTTTATTGTGTTGCTGACTTGAAGATTTGTTTTTGTTTTTAGTGAATAAATGCGAAATTTTGGATTTTTGTTTTTGCGAAATTAGATTGTTTTTTTTGCCAAAATTACTTTAGCATATAATTTTACCATTTGGAAATTATATGTTTTTACGATTATTTTAATGTTTTCCTATACAATAAAAAAATAAACATCTTTTATCAATGTCCTTCAATCACCGCTTCTCTGTCCAAGGTCACCAAATCCAGCTGAAAAAGGTCAAAGTAGCTACCAACAATGGACTGGAATTGCAAACGTTCGAAATATTCCCGTATTTGTTATAATTTTCAATAACTTTAACACTATATACCGTAACTAAACCATATAGGAGATTTTATAGAAACTTTTTTCCTCGGAATGGAACCCTGCATAATTTAAAAAATGTTTTACTTGCTCTACAGATTGAGGTCTGGGAAAATTACACGTTGAATTAACTGGCAGTCAACGTACAACTACCCCATTTACATAATAAGTGATATGGATGTAAATGTTTCAAATTAGAAGGCATAACTTACCCTTTGATGTCGTTTATTACGTGGAACTGAAATATGAGCAATATTTATGTGGAATAGTTGGTAGATTGCCACCGAGGCTCACACCTACTCGCAACTTTACTTTCATCCAGCTTTGCGTGCCGATGCGGAATTTCCTGCACTGGCGTTTTAAAAATAAGTTTTCCTCCAGCGAAATCTGGTTGGGGAGGCATGAAACGTTATTAACTCTGAAAATGATGATAGTGCGCGCTGAAAGGTCACTGTTTTTGCCGAAATAAGTCGATGATTGGTAAACATGAAAATTTATGATGTAGCATTTTCTGTAGTAAAATATACAGGGTGTCGTGAAATAAGGAGAACGAAAGAAAATAAATGGATCATAAAAAATAATATGTTTGTATTGTTAATTTATGACTAACTTGTAGAGGTCACTCGCTAGTTACGATCTTTTTAAAATATAACTTTTTTGCGGATATATTTCCTGCGTGTAGACAATTAGCCTTTATTTATAATGTCCTGCCACTCCCAAATATTTTTGTCTCAATACCAAAATAAAGTCAATATTACAAAAAAATCCAAAAAATGTAAGTTTTTAGTTCTTTTCAACTATTTTAAATTATAGCACATTTATTTTTATCTTTCCTATTTATTTTCAGAGTATATATTACAATACTTCTTTCTAGCCAAAAATTTTACATATTTTTCAATAAATGTGTTTTATGTTCTTAGACTGGAAGTATCCAGCTATGTTGTCTTAATATTATGGCCAATCAAAATTATTAACTTAAAATAAAGTTTTTCCTAATGTACCTAAATACAAATGTTTCTCATTTGATATAAACTTTATTGAGGTCACCGAATAATTGTAGTAAATTCGAAATAATCATGTTTTCTTCTATCTAAATATTTACGTGAAGATACTAATACACAAACCGAGAAATGCTGGTTATTGAAAAATAGAAATTGATACATAGCTTACATACAGGATGTCACATAAGCACATGATCAAAAAGGTACTGCAACATTCTTTGGCTCAAAAGAAGACGATTTAACCTAACTTCTATTAAGAAAAAATGCCTGGCTCCTCTGCTATTGACTGTCAAAGTTCTTGAAAAAAAAAATGTTCTTTGTAATATCTGGAGAATGTTACGATGGATTTTAATGACACTCGCTGTGGACTTGTTCCTAAGTAAAACTCATGTTTTGATGAAGCAACCGCATCCATCTGCCTTGGACTAGTAGTAAATTCTTGAGTGTCTTGGTACAAAAATTACCAGAACTTTTTATTTGGTCGCTGGAATTAATTCATTTTATTTTTATTGACGCACCAGTCCGTTTTCGAGATTTTCGTGCTCTTGGTAAAATCTTGTAGCATTCATAGTTTTTACACAAAAAAATTTTTTCAATTTTAGACAATCATCACTACTACTCAAGTACAACAACTACTCGCTACAATTACTACTATCATAGTAAGCGATGATGTCATTTTATAATAAATGAATTGTCAATCTTTTCACGTTTGTCGGACAGTCCGATACATTCGTTTCGAATGGCGTTTTCTAATGAAGAGATGACCGACTGATCAAAATCTTAGGGTTTTGCGAAGACAACTTGGATGGGAGTGTACGGTCTACGTGGCGCGATACCCAAATCGACGGGTTCCAGTTTAGGTACCGATTTACATGTACTGAAAAGAGTTTGCGGGAGACTGGTCAATTTGGTGTTCGAGCCGTTGACCGTGTGGATTGTCCTCAAGTACGAAATGCAGCCGTTGAGGGAGACGTTTCAAATAGGGTCGCTGAAGATCCAAATACCAGTACTCGCCGTCTGACGGTGGAATTTGTGGTACCAAAAAGTACAATTAATCGCATCATAAGACAGCAGCTCCTCCATCCTTATCATGCGACTCTATTTAGGAGCCCTTTGGCCTTTTATTTAAGGAGCGCGGGCACATGATCCAAATTTCACCAGCCGAATTATATTCACTGATGAAGCTGGATTTACTAGAAGTGGTATCTTTAATTCACGTAATTTCCACCATTACGCAGAAGAAATCCCTTATGCGAGCCGTATTAACCACATTCAGTTGAAATTTCCAATAAATGTTTGGGCCGGGATCATCGGTGACATCCAAATGGGGGGCATATCGAACATGTCTTGTAATTCCACCATAATCTATCGTATCTATGTAACTATCATCCAGTTTCAATAAAGAGAATTATGTCTTTCTTAAGTACTTCTTTACATTTTTTGAGTGTTAACAAAAAATAAATCTAATGAAGTAAAATGATATTCAATCCGTCGCATTGCAACAGACTTTCAAATTAAAACCTTTTTACTTTCAATATTGATATCCTAGGTAAAAGAATTGGCAATTATTATTAGAGAAAGCTGCTTCTTGTAAAAAGGCAAATTTACTGTGATACATTTAAAATTGTTAAGCCGCAACGAAACAGGAAACATTTTTTTGCGTAAAAACTATGAATGCTACAAGATTTTACCAAGATACTTACTACGATAATAGTGATTGTAGTGAGTATTTGTTGTACTTGAGTAGTAGTGATAATGATTGTCTAAAATTGATCACATTTTTTTACGTAAAAACTATGAATGCTACAAGATTTTACCAAGAGCACGAATATATCGAAAAAGGACTGATGCATCAACAAAAATAAAATTAATTGATTCCAGCAACCAAATAAAAAGTTCTGGTAATTCTTGTACCATGTCACTCAAGAATTTACCACTAGCCCAAGGCGGATGGACACGGTTCCTTCATCAAAACATGAGTCTTACTTAGGAACAAGTCCACAGCAAGTTTCATTAAAATCCATCTTAACATTCTCCAGATATTATAAAAAAAAACATATATTTTTTCAAGAACTTTGACAGTCAATAGCAGAGGAGCCATTTAATGGAAGTTGTCAAATCGTCTTCTTTTGAGCCAAAGAATGTCGCAGTACCTTTTTGATCATGTGCTTATGGGACACCCTGTATACACAACCTGAAAATATTTTAAAATCTTTGTGGAAAGCCTGGGAATATCTGGAAACTTTTTGGTCAAAATTAAGCGTTGGGAAAGAAAACAGTTTGTTTTCAATGTAATGTTAATAACAAATCAGTACCATTTCAAGATACAGGAAATAGCCCAAGGAAATTAGCATTTGACCTCGACAAAGTTCCCTCCAAGCTGAATTTTCTCATAAACATTCTTTGATTTGTGCCAAACCTAATCCGCAAAAATCACATGTTGAGTAGTTTTTTGTAAATATCTCGCGTTATATGCATCGGACATCCATAAGACGAAATCTTTAGAGAATTTCTACAAGACTGTTTTCTTGCATTTCTTCCCGAAAACTCGCCGTTTTCGAGATATTCAAGGTCAAAGTTTCAATAACAAGGGTTTTCGAGAATATCTCGCGCCCAATGCATTGAACAGCGATAAAGTTTACATGGGAGTTGTAGAGAATTCCATTATCTACAAAATTGGTCTGTTTTTTCTCAAAACTTCGCTCTTTTTGAAATCTTCAAAGTTTCAAAGAAAACAATTTTTCGCGATTGTCTCGTTTCATATGCATCGGACGTCCATAAAGTCATTGTCAGAGTTGTAGAGAATTTAATTTTCTGCAAGATTTGCAAATTTACAGTTTTTAAAAAATATGTTCATATATTTTTTTCTATTCCATGACGTCCATGGCAAATATCTCGCGCCCGATGTATTAGACTTCATGGAATAGGAAAAGAATATGTAGGCGTATATTTTTTAGAAAATGTAAATTTACCAATCTTGCAGGTAATTAAATTTTCCATAACTACGTTCGATACATAAAAAGCGAGATATTCGCAAAAAAACATTTTCTTTGGAACTTTGACGTTGAATATCTCGAGAAGGTCGAGGTTTTAGAAAATATACAAGAACCAGTTTTGTATATAATTGAATTCTCTACAACTTTTATGTTAACTGTATCGCTGTCCAATAAGCGAGAATTCGCGAAAAAAAATATTTAAAATTTTGACCTTGAATATCTCGAAAAGGGCGAGGTTTTGGAAAAAAAATAGGAGCTTTTTGTAGATAATTGAATTCTTTCAAACTTTCATGTTAACTGTATCGCTGTTTTTGAAACATTGACCTTGAATATCTCGAAAAGGGCGAGATTTCAGGAGAAAATGCAGGAGACTAATCTTGTACATAATTAAATTCTCTATATCATACGGATGCATAGAACGCGAGATATTTGCAAAAAAACTTTGGCCTTCAACATCTTGGGTAGCCATGTTGTGATTTTAGGGGATTTGGGTTTGGGACACTTCAAAGAACGTCTGTGTAAAAAATCTGTTTGGAGGAAATTTTGTCGAGGTTTCTTCCTTCTTTCGTCTAATTTCCTTGAGCTAAAACAATAAATTTAGAAGCAAGTGATTATAGGAAACCAACTCACACTGACATATCTAAATTTTAATTCTATTAAATACTTGTACATATGATGGAGCCAAATTGATTGATTTTGAGGTAGCAGAAGTGCGTGATATAGTGATACATATTTTTTATTTGTTTGGTTCTTCAGTACGAAATATTTGATTAGGCAAAAATAGTTTCGTAAAAATAAATAGTAAGCGATGATGTCATTTTATAATAAATGAATTGTCAATCTTTTCACGTTTGTCGGACAGTCCGATACATTCGTTTCGAATGGCGTTTTCTAATGAAGAGATGACCGACTGATCAAAATCTTAGGGTTTTGCGACGACAACTTGGGTGGGAGTGTACGGTCTACGTGGCGCGATACCCAAATCGACGGGTTCCAGATTAGGTACCGATTTACATGTACTGAAAAGAGTTTGCGGGAGACTGGTCAATTTGGTGTTCGAGCCGTTGACCGTGTGGATTGTCCTCAAGTACGAAATGCAGCCGTTGAGGGAGACGTTTCAAATAGGGTCGCTGAAGATCCAAATACCAGTACTCGCCGTCTGACGGTGGAATTTGTGGTACCAAAAAGTACAATTAATCGCATCATAAGACAGCAGCTCCTCCATCCTTATCATGCGACTCTATTTAGGAGCCCTTTGGCCTTTTATTTAAGGAGCGCGGGCACATGATCCAAATTTCACCAGCCGAATTATATTCACTGATGAAGCTGGTTTTACTAGAAGTGGTATCTTTAATTCACGTAATTTCCACCATTACGCAGAAGAAATCCCTTATGCGAGCCGTATTAACCACATTCAGTTGGAATTTCCAATAAATGTTTGGGCCGGGATCATCGGTGACATCCTTCTGGGTCCTTATGTCATGCCGAGCCGCTTGAATAGCGAAAATTATTTCAATTTTCTGACGAACCGGAAAGGTACGGTTCTAATGGAAGATGTCCCTCTCGATCTTCGTGCTCAGATGTAGTTTATGCACGATGGTGCTCCTCCGCACTTTAGTGCAAATGTAACTACACATTTAAATAATACTTTTCCACACAGGTGGATCGGGAGAAGAGGGAGAGATGTGTCTGTCGAATGGCCCTCCAGGTCCCCCGACTTAACGCGGTTAGATTTTTTTCTATGGGGAGCCTCGAAGAATAAAGTTTACGCTACTCCTGTAAAATCCCAGGAAGAATTATTGCGTAGGATTCAAAACGAGGCGGCCGTAATACGGAATGATCCAAAAATGTTGAGGAGGGCTCAATTCAATTTCAATCGAAGGATCCAGCTATGCATCCAAGAAAATGGGGGGCATATTGAACATGTCTTGTAATTCCACCATATCTATCGTATCTATATAACTATCATCCAGTTTCAATAAAGAGAATTATGTCTTTCTTAATACGTCTTTACATTTTTTGAGTTTTAACAAAGAATAAATCTAATGAAGTAAAATGATATTCAATCCGTCGCATTGCAACATACTTTCAAATTGCAACATTTTTACTTTCAATATTGATGTCCTAGGTAAAAGAATTGGCAATTATTATTATAGAAAGCTGCTTCTTGTAAAATGGCAAATTTACTGCGATACATCTAAAATTGTTAAGCCGCAACGAAACAGAAAACATTTTTTTGCGTAAAAACTATGAATGCTACAAGATTTTACCAAGATACTTACTACAATAGTAGTGATTGTAGTGAGTATTTGTTCTACTTGAGTAGTAGTGATAATGATTGTCTAAAATTGAAAACATTTTTTTACGTAAAAACTATGAATGCTACAAGATTTTACCAAGAGCACGAATATATTGAAAAAGGACTGATGCATCGATGAAAATAAAATGAATTGATTCCAGCAACCAAATCAAAAGTTCTGGTAATTCTTGTACCATGTCACTCAAGAATTTACCACTAGCCCAAGGCGGATGGACGCGGTTCCTTCATCAAAACATGAGTCTTACTTAGGAACAAGTCCACAGCAAGTTTCATTAAAATCCATCTTAACATTCTCCAGATATTACAAAAAAACATATATTTTTTCAAGAACTTTGACAGTCAATAGCAGAGGAGCCATTTAATGGAAGTTGTCAAATCGTCTTCTTTTGAGCCAAAGAATGTCGCAGTACCTTTTTGATCATGTGCTTATGGGACACCCTGTATACACAACCTGAAAATATTTTAAAATCTTTGTGGAAAGCCTGGGAATATCTGGAAACTTTTTGGTCAAAATTAAGCGTTGGGAAAGAAAACAGTTTGTTTTTCAATTTAATGTTAATAACAAATCAGTACCATTTCAAGATACAGGAAATAGCCCAAGGAAATTAGCATTTGACCTCGACAAAGTTCGCTCCAAGCTGAATTTTCTCATAAACGTTCTTTGATTTGTGCCAAACCTAATCCGCAAAAATCACATGTTGAGTAGTTTTTTGTAAATATCTCGCGTTATATACATCGGACATCCATAACGTTTTCTTTCATTTCTTCCCGAAAACTCGCCGTTTTCGAGATATTCAAGGTCAAAGTTTCAATAACAAGGGTTTTCGAGAATATCTCGCGCCCAATGCATTGAACAGCGATAAAGTTTACATGGGAGTTGTAGAGAATTCCATTATCTTCAAAATTGGTCTGTTTTTTCTCAAAACTTCGCTCTTTTTGAAATCTTCAAAGTTTCAAAGAAAACAATTTTTCGCGATTGTCTCGTTTCATATGCATCGGACGTCCATGAAGTCATTGTCAGAGTTGTAGAGAATTTAATTATCTGCAAGATTTGCAAATTTACAGTTTTTAAAAAATATGTTCATATATTTTTTTCTATTCCATGACGTCCATGGCAAATATCTCGCGCCCGATGTATTAGACTTCATGGAATAGGAAAAGAATATGTAGGCGTATATTTTTTAGAAAATGTAAATTTACCAATCTTGCAGGTAATTAAATTTTCCATAACTACGTTCGATACATAAAAAGCGAGATATTCGCAAAAAAACATTTTCTTTGGAACTTTGACGTTGAATATCTCGAGAAGGTCGAGGTTTTAGAAAATATGCAAGAACCAGTTTTGTATATAATTGAATTCTCTACAACTTTTATGTTAACTGTATCGCTGTCCAATAAGCGAGAATTCGCGAAAAAAAAAATTTAAATTTTGACCTTGAATATCTCGAAAAGGGCGAGGTTTTGGAAAAAAATAAAAGGAGCTAATTTGTAGATAATTGAATTCTTTCCAACTTTCTAATTTCCTTGAGCTAAAACAATAAATTTAGAAGCAAGTGATTATAGGAAACCAACTCACACTGACATATCTAAATTTTAATTCTATTAAATACTTGTACGTACATATGATGGAACCAAATTGATTGATTTTGAGGTAGCAGAAGTGCGTGATATAGTGATACATATTTTTTATTTGTTTGGTTCTTCAGTACGAAATATTTGATTAGGCAAAAATAGTTTCGTAAAAATAACCTGACATTGTTCATTTTCTCTATTTATTTTATAATAAAATATGTGCCTAATTAACAAATGAATTTGTTACAGGTAAATATGCAGTCACTTCACCACCAACCAAGCATTACACTACTGTAAGTAATTTCAAACATGTATTTATATATATTTTTAAGTTGTTTTGAAAATATTTGTTTTGTATATCAATACTAAGCAACCATTTCACATGTTAAAGCCCGAAGAAAATTCAGTTTAACTGTAAATACTTCTCTCTCCTTCGTTTTTTATTATGCAGAAAAGTCGTCAATTTAAGGTCTATGGACATATAAATTTATTATTGTGTTTTATGTAATTAACATTTCTCTGCCGCTTCAATACATAATTGAGCAATTATTGTGAAACCCTTTTAATCAATTTATAAGGATTAGACACAATTGCGTTATGATAATTTTTATTGCACAAATCATTAATCGTTTTCTTAGTATCTATGCATAAACAGAATCGTAAAATATTACAATAAAAGCAATTTAATCAAAGTTTAATGACTTTTGTTCTACAGAAATCATCGTTGTCGCAAAATTACATAACTTTCACAGTCGACTGTTTTTTTAGCAATGGAATCTCGGCCTTAAATTTATTATGTAGTAAAAGTGATCAGCTGTTGTAATATTCCACGTGTTCTCACGCATTTGCGATGAGTTTATTAAAGCCGAGTTGATTTAGCCGGATAAATCGTGTGTGTAGAGCGCATTTCGCACCATTTGGAACGCTAACAGTTTTTAAGTTTCCAAAGAGACGTGTTTCACGACTTGGAAGAAACCGGGACATTGCCAATTGGACCTGTTTTTCCATCAGGAGCCTCTAAATTTGTCTTCACAACCTGTTGATTAAAATAAATCCTATACTAATAATGATAATAATATTTTCTGCTGTCTACCTTTCAATGATTTTGAATTGAATCTTTTTTTGTGTATTCTACGAAGTCACTAAAATTATATTTAAAATAAATCATAATAATAGTTTGATTATGACAACACACTATACGTAACAACCGTGCATCGTACTTCCGCATCTATACATTTTCTAGATTTTTTCGTTCCAAATATACTGACGTGATGTATTGCGTTACGCATTATACAGCTTAAGGCATATGTAGTAGATCAACGTCAAAAAATTACTTGATTATATCAAAAAATGGCAGACAGGTTATTATTTTGATTTGCATTCTTCTGTGGTAGTTGTCAATACTTAAACAATTTCTGAGCTGATTGCCACGTCATCGGTCCTTCGGCTCTTTACGTTTCGATATACATATCATTCTCTTCTTCAGAGTTCAGAAAGTCAAGTCGCGTCCTGTGTTCTGCAACTGATGATTTTTCTGTTATTCCTCAAATGATACTTGTACTCCTTTAATATCTGAAGGAATGCTGTATACACCGTAAATCGTATACTGCTCGTCTTGAGAAAGGTTGTCCTCTTCCTTGTGGTTTTGTAGACTGTATTAATATTGTGTTTAATTAAGATCCGGCCTATCTTGTCTGCACAATCTTGGTCTTTCACTGTTGCGCGACAGTAACTATGACCACCACTGTAAACACTTTACAGATTTACGAGAAACCTACGTATTCAGTGTTTTTCAAATTAATTTTGAAAGTCGAGTTAAATTGACTGCACATTACAGATTTAACATTTCCTTTTTATTGCGTTTTATTTAATTGTCTAGAAAATATTGTAAACTAAATTTAAAACCAGATCTTTTTACTACAAAAATTCGTATATCCATTTTCTCTAGGAGTATATGGCTCGTGCTGGAGGATGATGGGGCCTCCTTTTTTTCTTCCTAAGGGTACTATTCCTGCTTAAATGTCAACCTAAAAAAGGTTCTTATTTTTTATTTCTGGAATTGTCGTTAGGAACCATTTTAAGAGGAAGTATAAATTAGTTCATATAAATATTTTTCTTATTTTGCTAAATCCTCGTTCTAAATATCTCGGTTACCATGAATTTTATTACATATAAGGTGAAGGTTTGTCTTTCTTATCACCCTGCTAAAAAAATTGTATTGTCTCATGAAATAAAGAAAAGATGTTTAAACTCAATAAAAGAGTTATGGTATCTGGACAAGTTGTTGTTCTTGAAAAATATTGCTGAAAACCACGATTTTTGAGTAAAGTTGAAAAATATGTAAATAATTACCAAATACAACACATAAATGATGATATTCACGTACATATAATTGTGAATCTAAATATTGAAGATTGCGTTAATTAATTTGTATTCATTAGTATGTTTTTTAATCCTTTTATTTTGTTCTATGTAGGTAGGTCCCTATTTTTAAATAGCCGTATTTAGTATTTAAAAAACATTATTTTTATGTGAAAATAGACATAGCTTTCTTTGGTGTAGGTACTTATCATTGGAAATAATAATTTGGTTTTTGATTATACGTTCTTTAGCAAAATTTTTCACTACCATTATTTTTTCAATTCATTTAAATTAGAAGTAATATTTTTTTAAACTTTTCTCTTGTATGTCATTCGAGACAATGTCGTAATTTATTACCATAATGTAAAGTCGACCATGTATCTTGTGATACTTGTTTGGTTATAATGTAGTTAAGAGAAATATTCTAAATTTAACGTTAGTTGGTTTTATATACAAGAAATCGCACTTTTAATAAGACAAGTAGATCCATTCAGGTAACGAACTAAACTAGAATAACTTCCTTTAATTTTTCATATTGAAAAATCGCGGAGAACATGTAAACATCAGAAAATGTATATTTCCCGTTTTGTCGGAACAAATTTGTAAAGGTACTCAATAACTGTGATTAATGCATGTTTTAATAGCTTCCTAAAAGCATTCCGTGGGGTGTGATTATGTTCATAGTACCGTACGCTATAATCTGTTTGTTTAACAGGCGTGCAAAATTCATGAAACGATGAAACGTTAAGACAAACCATGTAAAAATATGTTTTCTTTTTCCTTATTTTGAATGTATTGTCAGTTGTCTTATACCCTGAAGAAAACTGGTACAGTGAAGGGATATTGTTTGCTTAGATTTTCCAAAGTGCTGGACAAAAACTTGAGCATATAAACGCCCCCCCCTCCCTTTATACAAAATTTCTGAATTGTTTAAATTATTTTGTCAAATATTCATAATCTTTAATTTTACGTACGCCACTGGATTGTTCGAATCTAAATCTGCCCGAGCTGTAATTAAATTTATTAAATTTTTCGCATCAAGGCCTGCAAAAAATCATCGGGACCTTGAGGACAGTACAACGCTAACAAGAATAATATAATCGCCATGACCTACGTCACCACACCTATCAAATTAATAAACCCTACTGTGAATTCAAATCGCATCGGTCGGCGATCCGCAATAAAAATAAGCGGCCTGAGTCAAGTCCAGTGGCCCGCCCGACCTCCAACCAAGATATAAACGGGCTTTTTCTTCCATTTTTTACGGCCGCAAACCGTCGGGTATCTAATCGAAGCAATTTAATTTAATTTTAGTGATTGTGGGGGCCCGCTGCAAGGTAGAACGTCGGCTATTAGGATCGCAAGTAGTAAGTACTAGGTGATTATGCCCCTGGGGCGCATACCCGTTTTCGAACGGGTCGTTTGCGCCGGGCTTGGAATGACGCCGGTCAATCGGGCTGGACGTCGCGTCGAATTGGATAAATGTAAATTGTACTTATTGCACCTCCAGTGGGCTTATTCAGTATATTTTTTAAATCCATGTTCAGAAAGTATACAACGTAGTTAGTTAATGTACAAAATGAAATAATTTTTGACAATTTTTCTTTCAAAAGGAAAACGGAATACGGGAAAACGCACGGAAGCCATGTTGTGACATCATGCCACTCTTAAAGGCTAGCCCTCATACTTGGCTGGGTCCCAAACCGGTCACATGCTACGGAAGCAGACAATCGGCATTATGTCACGAGCCATCCGAAGGTAACATTGACTTGAGGTCAAGGTCAAGATTCAAGGTCATATCAAGTCTGTTTTTTTAAACGGCGACCATCCTTTTCGACCCCGGAAATGGAAAGAGCTGAAAATTCTGCATCCGAATATTAGTGATCGGTCAATGGCCAAGGTCAGTTCAAGGTCAAATGTTGATTTTTACTGTAATTTTTTATTTTTAACTACGGATTCAGAGGATGCGATAGTCTTTGAGTAGATACTTGATGGTACTTCTTAGTGACCTTGATCTTGAAGTCAAGGTCAAAAGACCATGTTAAGGTCATATCAGTTTGGGAGTAGCAACTCCTTATTTCGACCCTAAGAGAGCGTAGAATTCTACATGTTATTATGATCTTAAACGTGACCTTAAGGTCAATGGTCAAGGTCAGGTAGAGGTCAAGTGATTATTCCGGCTGTCATTTTTTATTTTCGATGATGGAATAGAAGGGACTCACAGTTTTTAGTGACTCAAGACCAAGGTCACTAAAAAGTACAATCAGGTACTCAAAGACTGTCACTCCCTCTAGTTCCCTACTTAAAAATAAAAAATTACAGTAACAATCAACATTTGACCTTGAACTGACCTTGATATCACGGTCAATGTCATATTCGGATGCAGAATTTTCTGATCTTTCTACTTCCGGTGTTGAAAAGGGGGGACGCCTTTTAAAAAAACCAACTTGATCTTATATGACTTTGAACCTTGAGCTGAAAGTCAAAGTTACCTTCGGATGCGCTGTGAAAAATGCTGAAACGTTTGTTCTTGCCATTTTTCCAAAAAATGCTTAAACTTTTGACCTTACCATTTTTCCAAAAATTGCTTTCCCGCTTTTTGGGGGTTTCCATACTTTTGATTAACCCTGTATATTTCTACCCTACATTTTTTTATACATTAAAAGAAAACCTAATCTGACCCGACTTTTAACTTATACTTTATACAAAAGAATAATTATCTTTGCCTAACCTAACTTTGTGTAGAAGTATGTAAGTAAAGTTAGGTTAGGTTAGATTAAGTTTTCCTTTGTACGTATTACATAATAAAAATTAACCTAACCGAATCGAACTCAACTTTATGTAGAAATCTACCTTAAGAAACACTCATGTAAGTAAATTATATTGGCTCTAAAATAATCCGTAAAAACGAAGTAGTATTATCTCGGAATATGGAATAGAGAAACTTAACCCAACTCGCTAACCTTATGTAAATCAGTATTTTAATTATCCTGTGATGTAAATCTACAACTGTATAGAGGAAACACATTAACAGTCCACTTCTTAATGAATTCCGTAGAAAATTATTTCATTATATGTCAACATAATATCTAACCTAAAAGACGTACCTATATGTCACTTTTTTTATTAAAATATAAATATTCCTTAGGATGTGGTTTTAAATTATGATTAAGAAAGAAATTTATATAGTACACGTAATTTTAACTAAATATTGTTTTCGACAAAAGGTCGTTGCTAAATTTTTTCCTTTCTTAAATTTACACAAACATTAAGTTTAGGGCCGAGAATCGGTCAGGTTTATATAAAAATCCTTATTCTTCAAACAGTTATGCCAATTTCATAAACTTCGAAAATTAAACATTTCGTTTAATAAATAAAATCAAATCTTATTATTTAATTTTTAAGTTTATTTTCTACAAGGTTTGCTAATCTTTCTTTCTTTATGACAGTTATTTTCTAACTGGTCTCATTTTTTTTTTTTAGTAAATACTTCATTACATTGTTGAGGGGAATTATATTGCTCTTCCATCTTCCTTGATATATCTACCTTACAAAATATAGTGCCTTACAAAATAGCGTCACTTACAATTCGCTTGATAACATTGTTTTAATTCAAGTCATTGACATTAAAAGTCAAGCAACGCCGATCGCGGTTAATACTTTCAATTACATGGGTGATCATCGAGGGAAGGCTCGCGATACTCGCCCACCTTCTAATGTCCTGCACGTCGTATTCACAGAAGCTATACAAATTTAGTCGAAATGTGTATAGAAAAAACATACAATCCCTCAGAAAGGAAGTAAAACCGTCCATCCATCCATTGTCTAGGCAATGTTAGGCAAGTAAAAGATGTCTACCCTACGACAAAGTAGGGGTTCGGAAAACATTTCTAGGTGGGTGGTTACCTGGCATCGGTGTTTAGCCGTAGCAACAGAAATAGGCGAAGTAAAATGACCCAAAAGGAAAAATGAAAAAACATTGCCTTAATCCTTGTTTATAATTGTATTCTGTCGTTGTAGAGACGTGACGTCACTTTCCTACGATTTGTAAACGTTATATCTTTTCAAGTGTCTATCGTGACAAGCATAATGGAAAAAATTCTAAAGAAGGTCCTGTAAAAAAAAACTGAAAATATTTAAATTATTCCTCTAAAGTTTCCACAAACAATTGCAACTTAATGTAACAGAGTAACAGATAAAATGAAATGACGTTCTCATTTTTTAACGTACGTTATTGTTAGGTTTATGCTTTAACAATTTACGCCGAATAAAAGTGTGTTTAAATAAAATTTCAAATAGACCTATAGTGCGTTATTTTGTTATGCATACCTAACTATCGTATATTGTGTTCGAACCATCTGTAATAAGTAGATAACTGGAAGTAATACATATACAAAAGAAATTTATACTAATATTCTAGTCCTACTGGATTAGTTTGACTACTAATATATAGATGGCGACATGCAACTGTAATGTTGGTTGCCTAATGCTGAACTTATTGAACGCTTAGATTTTGGCTACACCAAATTCCTATTCAAGATTTCTGCAGTATAATCCTAATTTAAAATTTAACAAATATGATTCGTTTAATAACATTGTTAGTATTAAATTTATAGTTTCATAATAAATAAAATTAATTACCACAAGTGTAAAAAATGGTAATGAAACTAATGTAAATTATACTCGTGTAAATTATAAGAATTTGTAGCAGAACATTTAATTATCCAAGTACTTCAAACGAAAAAATGACCTTTCAGTGTTCCACCAATTAGTTGTGTTTGGGAAAAAAATTAATGACAAAATAAACAAGTTCGCGGCTCGTTCCAAGCCAGTGACATTCTTAAATTGTACAAAAGAAGCCGGAATACAGGGTCATAGCGACTAAAGTAAACTCTAGGATGACTAATCTTAGAAGATATTTAAACGATAATTTTAATTATTACAATATTCTGCCACGAAATACCGGTGTGTAAAGGTAAAGCTACCGATGCATAAAAATCAGTTTTTATTTTTATGTTGCAGGTTTACAAAATTTAATATACATTTGTAAAAATTTTGAAAAGTAACTTTCATAATTATTCAAACTGTCAGGTAATATTTCGAGAATGTTTTGTTATGAGTTTTTTTATGCCGTATAGTGTGGCCTTGATTTTCGTTACTGCTAATTCACGATTAAATCACACCGGCTTTGAATCACTATAATTAAAGTAAACAAAAACGTAGAATACCACTTATGTCATTCATGTGTCAGACACAGAGTGTATGAACAGGCCAGAATGCAAATTAGTTGGTAATTTTTTAATAACGTCATCGCACGTTTCTGTGTCACTTACTTTTTACAGACTTTATTAACGTTGACCGCAAAATGACCGTACGTAATGTGTGAATTGTCCGGTTATTACAATTTTTATGACTTATTGTTCTATAAATATTAATTTAACAATTCCATTCGTAAAAATGGAGCAATCACGGTGCTTCAGGTTTATTAAGCGGAAACTTCACGAAATGATAAAACTAATTACCTATTTTATGTAAAAAGTTTCATATTCATGGAGCTTTGTTTGTTTTGTTTTTGAAATACAAGGTGCTGAAACCAGAAAAAAATTACATTTTCTGAAATATTTCTAAGGGTGTTTAACGTAAACAAATGAAACTTGGTCCATATGTATTTAAATAAAATAAAAACACCTTAAGTTGAAACGTTTTAAGGAGCTAAACATGTGTGTTTTATTTTGTTTACAATTGACACATTACGTTGTATTAAACATGTATTTTTAATAAAAATTAGCATATAGTTTTATGATATTATAAATTGATAACGTTATATAAATAAATATAATATAATTTTGAAAATTTTGACATTAATTCATTTTGAGCATTGGTTTTAGGAAATTTGAAAAAAATTAAGATTTTGACATACCTATAGATTGACAGAGAGAGGTGTTGCACTTATAAATAAAATTCAATCAATAAATAAATAAAAATCGAAATCATAACTGTAGATAGGTCCTTTTTTGTGGAACTAATGCTTTTAGTTATTTTCAACATAACTCTGTTGTAGAATCACTTTAATGTAAACAAAATCAGAATTCTAAAACAGTTCATTCTTCAAACAAGGTGTAAGAGTTTTTTTTTTTCTTAGAAATTCCAAGTACTTAGGGTACTAGTGGTGACGAATCTCCGTCACTGGTTAACATATTTGTATGTCAACTTGCCAGTTTCCACTTCTACTTGCTTATTACGTTATATGTTCCAGTCGAAATTAAAAAAAAATGTAACATGCATAATGTTCTATTTAAAACTTCAAAATTCTAGGTATATGTCTAAAATGAAAAGAGGTATTTAAATTAAGGTAAAATATTTGTTATCCCCTATCAGAATTTAATACGTTTTAGCAAGACCATGTTCTCAAAAGTGGTCATTTGTATCAAAAAGGAAAAACAATATGCAAAGTCTTTATCTTTTAAATATTTATTTATCACAACTAGTTTCGTAACATTAATTTTTGTCACATCGTCAGGCTTACTTAAAATTCACAAATCAGAAAATTTTTCAAATATGCCCATGAGACCACAAATTTTCAAAAACATTAGTAAAAAGTTATTCTAGAATTAATTTAATTATACTGTTGTAAATAATTTTGATCTTGTTTGTATATATCTAACTTGTTTACAAACATTCGTACAGATGAAATTCTAAATTTATTAATTGAAAAATTAAATAACAATTATTCATGCACTGATGGACACTGTAGATGCACGTTTTGATAGATTTTTTTATTATCTTTCTAATCATATGAAATTTGTAAAGGCATACAAATTAAGAAATTTTTGAGAAAAAATGAGAAAACTTTCAGCCTCTGTTAACTGTTAATTCTTCCAAATACTCTTGTTACTGATCTTTCAAAAAGTTGTTATACCGTTCACCAGTTTTGAACCTTGTATACCACACCACACATTAATATGAAATCGATTTTGAAAATTTCATTCTCATACCTAATTCTAGTTTTATCAGGGAACCAATTGTATGATGTATTGCGGTTAAGCATGCCGTTGTTAGAAAAATTACTTTCATTTGTCCATAAAATCATTTTTTACATTCATAATGAACCTGCAGCATATCAATTTCTTCATTAAAATCATTAATTTTGTTATAAGTTAAACTAGAAAGGTGATAACAATTACAAACAAACCGATATGTGACAGATAACAGTAGGTATGCAATATTGTTTCTCCAATCAGCCAATAAAAAACCAATACGTCACGAAATAACTTAGTTTATCTTCGTTCAACCGTCATCTCTTTCTGACTCATTGCATATTCCATAAGAAAATAAGAGGCAAATTTAAAATTGTCACTTATCTTGTACCACGCTCCTTTTAACATAAAATAATAAATTTAATCAGTTATGTTTAAAATGTTACCTTTATATACAAGCTGAAATTTTACATTGAAATTTGGAAATAAATGGGTGAAATGTGAAATTGTCTTGAATACACACAGGATCAGTCACCATTTTTTGACATTTGGTTACATAATTAACCTAAAATTTGTGTAAATTTTATTACAGATATCTATTAATATCCATAAACTCTAATAAAATAAAGAGGGGAAGTGAATATATAAACAATTTAGATCCATCTTAATATTCTCTTGGCTCCAAAATAAAAACTAAAATTTATAATCTTATTGTATATGTGCTTTTGTCTTTAGTTAAATTTCAAATAACTTACCAAAGTACTTTATAATAGACTGCAACCTGCAACATAATTATTTTTGTACGTACCAATTAGTTATATTTATCCTTTTACAGTTGATGTTCCGAATTAAAAAATTCCTAAATTTTTACAAGTATGTAAACCATACAGTAGTTTTTAGTCTTGAAAGAATTTTTTTCGGTGTTCGGAGTTAAATGGAGGAATAAAAGGAAAGGAAGAAGAAAAGTTATTCGCACAGAACTTTTGACATAACATTTAATTTTAACAAAAATTGTCAAGTTTACAAAAATATTAACATCACATTTCGATAGATACTTAAAATTTCCAATTGCTTTTCTAACAATCACATCAATCTGTTATACAACAATAACAATAAATTTAGTCCTTTCGAAGTGAATACAAATCAATTAAACTAGAAAGTTAACATATAACCTGTTTTCTTTAAGTCTTTTTCTTGATGATAAACTTAACAACTCTGCTTGAAGATTGCATTCAAAGTTTGAGTCTTCAAAATGTGTATTACAAATATGTCCAGTTATTATGATTAAACAAATCGCGTCTTTTGCACCGTTTCACCCACATCTTTCTAAGCCTTTTATCCTTAGGAAACACATTAAATAAAGTTTTTTAAATTGTCTTGTTTAGCACTATAAAAATTATTATTGCAAATTACACTACACCTCACTCCTGGCATTTTTACGTGGTAAATTAATAGTTTATATTAAACACTACACCATCAACTTATTAAAAACTATTATCAATAACTAAGTAACTACTGAAAAATACCCAAACAACTATGAAAGATTTACTTAAATACTTTAAAAAATATAAATTTACTGGTTAAGTCCCATATAAACAAATATGAATTCTAAAAGTTAGTAATCTTGTGACGTAGCATGAGTTAAGCCACGCCCATAATTTCTGGCTATTACTCGACCGTCTTTTTTACGGACCGTGGCAAGCGAGCACTGTAAACTAAAGTCAAAGGCTGAAAGTTTTCTCATTTTTTCCCAAAAATGTCGCTATACAAATGCATACAAATTTTATGTGGTTGGAAAGAAAATAAAAAGTCAATCAAATCGTGTAAAAATAAATTATACAATCCCATTTAAAAACAACATCGATGACGTCACCACTTATCTACAGTGTGACGAAAAAAAATTGTGTGTCAGTATAAAGAAAATTACATCTCATTTAAAAATATATTTACTTCACAGTGTCCAAACATGGGTAACCAAGTTATAGCTCGAGGACTTTATAATCAGACGTATATAAGATTTTTTTATTTACTTAAACAATCGACATCATTTAATTAAATTTCTTAGATCTTACTATAAGTTTAAATGAAAATAAATACAATTTTGGTACATTTAGAAAAAAAAACACACAGTACCTAATTGTTATTAACAAATTTATCTATTAATTCTTTCACACATATTGAAAGACTTTAAAAGTCCATTACGTTTTTAATAAAGAAGTCACTCTTTTTACAAAACATATTGTACCTCTTTTCGTTTTCGAAATTTTGGGTGGGTAGCCTTAAACAGATCACACTGTATTTCATAAAAAATGTTTGTCAATTCTCCATCATTTCAGTAGCTAGATTATTTGCTTGTGACAGTGAAAAAAATCTTTAGCAGACCCATTTGGTTAATTACAAAAATCAAGGCAGCCGTTTCCGTCACCCTTCGCTGAGTCCTCGTCTGGTAGGTACATGAAGGGAGTCAGAAAGAGGCCGCCGACATTTATTTGTCTTGTTTTGCATTTGTCCTGTCAGTCATTTGTTTTCATTGGGCCGTGTATTAGATCTTTCCCACTGCGCTGCTTTGTTTCTCTCGTCCCGTCCTCCATGGAAGGTAGACAAGTGACAATCTATGGGGCCAGAAGGAGAGGAAAGGTGATTCGAGGGAAAGGGTAATTGATCCCAACGAAAATATTGATGAACCTAATGTAGAAACTGGCAATGGAAAATATATTGATATCCATGCTTTATAAACATTTTAGAAGGTGTAGTAATATTAAAAATGAATCATTTTGAAACAATTTACTTACTTATATATTATTCCGCGAAAAATTTGTGAAATTCCATGAGAAAGCAAGTAATAATTTTTCAATTTTCACTTTAATATAATTCAGCCAATACGTAAATAGTACCTACCACGAAGATATATTTAAACGATTCTGAATTTATTTGCTGTAATATTTAACTTGTAGTAAGGAATTTACGTCAATTTTCAATTTTTTTTACTGAAATAAATTTCGTTAAAAATATAAGTACTTACTTTTTTAAATTCGCTTTATTTTCATTGTAATTCTATGACGATGTTATAAATAGGTAAAGTAACTAAATTAAATGTTATATGAAAAACATACCTATAAATTAGTATTTTTGTAATAATATATTTAAATTTATATCTCAATTTATTTGGTTAAAGAAACAACCTAATTTTCGAATTTTACATATAAATTATGAAAATATTATATGTATAGGAATTTTGGGAGGAACTTTTCCTGATAAATATTTTTATCTAGTGGGCACCGTAAGCCAATAAATTTTATAGAACTTTAGAAAATATATTCGATTTTTACATAACACATTTGAAAGGACTATACAGGCTATACAGGTATAGAAGGTATTACAAAACTTCCATATTAGATTATTCTTAAATAAATAAGAAAAATATATGCAGAGTGATAAAGAGAAGTATGGTTAATAACTGTATAGCTATAACCTGTCCAACGGTATTCCCAAGATTTTTTCTCCAGTTTCTCCAACATTTGCTCTTCTACTTTGGACGTGGAAACAGATTTTCCACAAAGTCTATAGGGATTTGCCACTATCCCGGAATCGCTGAAGTCTGATAAATGTTGTACTAAGTGGGTCTGGATGATTTAGATAAGTTTTTGAGGTTCCACAAGTAAGCACGATACAAGGTACCCTCTTTAGTATCACAAGCATGCTTTTACAAGCTATTGCTTGCAATAATTCAAAAGTTTTTTGTACTGCATCTGTTTGTGGAAGCCTTTGTCTCACAGATAAGCTTCAACTCCATTACCATTAGCACGACCATACATAAAATGTCTATGTTTTGGTGTACAATTATTAAACAACTTTATAACACAAGAGAACAATAAAAATCAAAGTACACTTAATCTTCAACAGAAAATAAAAGTATTTTATACATAATGTAAAAATAATATTATTATGAAAACAGACGCTTATATTGCCTTTCCGGATACATTAACAATTCTTTTATTAAGACAAAAAATTAAAATTTTGTGTTAAATATTACAGCATATTTCATGTATTTCCTTTTGAAAAATACTTAGTAAATAAAAACCCAAGTGATTTCCCCAGCAAAGTCGTGAACAATTTTTTTTAAATCATTTTCTGCAAGATTGTTTTTCCAGCTTCAAATTTGATGGAGTAATGAATTTTTGTAGTTTTCCCGGATTTTCTCAGTGCAAAATGAACCGATCAGGTCGCACAAAAAACCATTTTATGCTTTTTTTATTCTCTACAAAAGTCCTATTGAGAGTAAGACGATTCCATCATTAGCCAAACAAATTTAATTTTTTTGCAGTTTTTACTGTTTAAAAAAATTGTTTACGATACTTTGCTGGGGAAATCACTTGGGTTTTCATTTACTACGTAATTTTTAAAAGGTAATATATGAAATTTGCTGTAATATTAAAGTGTGCCAAAAAATCTATATTGGTTGGCGTATTATGTCATATGCATATTATTATAAATAAGTTTATTTTTAAAATTACATTTAATAATTTCATGTATTTCCAACAGTTTTTCACACAGTTACTGGAAAATTTATAATAGAAGATGGAATATACACATTTTGAATATAAAAAGTAGAAAAATACTTAAAGATAGGTATTATGGTAACAAATGTACATTTTCGGAAGATTTAAGATTTTATCTAGCAATTACAATTAATATTACAAATATTTGGCAAATTTTAAAATAAATGACATTATTAACAGGTTCATCATAGCATTTGTTTTGTTAAAAAAGCAGTAAAAAGTATTGATTAATCTAGTGTTTTGCCTAGTTACTGAAAAATAACATTTTATTTAAAAGAAACAAGTCTATAAAATTGTGAACAGAGAAGACAATGAATGCTATACAATATGTCCTAAATCATAAATTTTAAAAATTTTAAAAATTTCATTTGGACAGATTCGATTTGTCCTATCGAATTCTGGTAAAGATACCAAAAGAATGAACCGTATTCTATCTTGATTCTGATACGTGATATATGTATAATAATGTCTTACTATAAACATATTTAAAATCATTCAGACTAAAGTAACACCTAAATCTTTAATCTCAGAACAACGTGTAAATATCAATACTATTGTAGGAAAAATGTTTTCATTAAATTTGAAAAAATTATAACTTTGCATGTGGATATATTTAGATTTAAATCATTTTTAGAACACGAGTGATTAATGTACTCTAATGCATTTTGTATAGATATACAATCATATACCTGCAGAGTCTAAGTTTGATTGATGATTTAAACATATTTTAAATCTTCAAAAACTGTTCGAGCTGTTTTTAAAACAGAATTGACATTATTAATGAGAATAAAAACTAAAACTGGACCAAAATTTGAATCCTGAGGAACACTAACGATAGCATTATAACTATTAGATGTTTGATCACTAATCTACAAGTCGTTGTATATCTAATAAGTACAATTAAATTAATATAGAAGATAAGACGATTAGAAATTAAAAGAAAATGGTGAATTCGTTCAAATGCTTTCTGAATATCTGTACAGATAACGTCCACTTGCCTTTGTGCTTATAAGGCTTCATCATTTCTAAATAAATCCTTGTTGATTAACAGAAATGAATAATTTTACAGAATGAATTTTACTGAAAAGATATTCATATTCAATTCATGCAGACTTATTAGGTAACGTCGTTACCAAATTTAAATTGATATGGTCAACCCATCTGGAAGATATAAACAAAAAATATTTTTTTACGAAGAGTTACACCCTGTATCTCGAAAACAAAGACATGTTCACAAGAATAAACAACAATTTATTCTTGAGGACATTAACAATTTTATTATTTTATCGGAATACTCTGCTTTTATTTTGTTTCTACTTTTTTAACGCCCTGTAAATATAAATCCTAAAATGTTTCGTTTCTTAAATACAGAGTGTTAAGATATTTTATATCTTCTCGTTGCCTCTTGTTCTAATCTGACGGCCTACTACTCAACCCACGCGCCTAATTTTTTTTAGGTATCATTTTCTGAATATTCATGAAGCTTGTCGGGTACGTTTACCTTGTTACAATTAGATTTCCAATATAATATAATACGTAATTAGTTGGAGGACAGATCCCATTTGGCTCGAAGTAGTATCTCGCAAACTGGATTTGACCTTAATGCGCGCTCTAAGTGATACGATTCAAAGGTCAATTGCGGTGTCAGATGTTTAAAAATATGATAAATGGTCTGCCCACTGGCATCTGATTAAAAATGTTCTTTATGTCCTTAAGAAATAATTTCCGTGCCATTAATGGGTAAGGAAATTGCGTTTCGACGCTGTTTTTACCACTCTTTTCATCAAAAGGGGTGGCGCTTTAAAATGTAGCGAAAATTCAGAAGTGGCGCAAAAAATATTTTAAAACTGACGACTATGCACAATACGTTTACGAATTTGGAGATTTATTACTGAAAAAAGAAGCCGGTTGCTAAAAATGTACAGGGTGATTGATTTTCGATAGTTTTATAGGGTACATCCAAAATGGTAATAAATACAAAAAATCTGATATCGATGTCCCGTCCTCTTCTTTTGAGTTTACTTCGCTGGCACCAGAAGATCTTGACTGACTTGATTAGTTTTAGATATACAGGGTTTTTTCAAAAATCGCCCTTTTACATTAACCGCTTTATCTCTGTTGTCATTAAATTTAGAAGAAAATTTTTGAACATTATTTGTTCTATTTTTTATGAGGAAGCCATTGACGTACTCAGATTTTTTCTACAGTTTTTTCGATATTACATAAACATAGTTTTACCTTTCAAAATTTATAAAACCAAGTAATAGTCGTTCAACAAGCTTTTAATCAGTCAAAAATAAATTAACTGTCAATATGAATATGAAACAATAAAAGATGAATACTAAATAAATCACATGGCCAACTGAAAAATACCTATACATTTTATGCATTTTTCTTCATTTAGGCAAATAAAAAGTATCTATTATTATATACAGGGTCGGAAAGTTCCCATGGTTCATCGGCCGTTAGGTGAGAGCGATAAAGTAAGTCATAGAAATCCGTGCGATAGAAACGGATGGCTATAATGAAGGCGTCTCATAGTCACCGCTCATTTCGCCCTTCCACAAATAAGAAGTGGATCTTATTGTGGATCTTACTATTACGGATTTATTCAAAAACTCAATACTGTGGTCGTTGTAAGTTTCAGTATAGCTTTTCCATTAGTGTTTGGATTAGCATTGCCAAAAATTTTTAAACAGAATCTTTTGTATTGCTAAACTACCTAAGGGAATAAGATTTATATTTGAACACTTTGAAAAATGATCTACCAGTCTATTCACTATTTTTACCAAAGTTTTAATAAATATATAAAGAAAAAAAACTGTTACATTTCCAAGATATAAACCAAAACATTGTTACTTTAAATACTATATATATGTCAATTTCTAGATTCCTCTTTTTTTCTTATTAAATGAATAATATATAATAATAAATGAATATCATAGATATTCTTATAATATACATAATATACATTTTTACAGCTTTCAATGCACATCTTTAGAAAAACACGGAACAAACGCCATATTGGCAAATGAAAAGAAATATAAACTGAACAATTAGGGCAGTAATATTAGTTTTAATTTTTATAACTATACGTAATATGTTTAATAATCACAGGTCAACAGTTAGTTTGAAAAAAAAACAGCGAACTCTACCTAGGCACCCAGGGGTTTTTGGGGTGGTTGAGTCTTGGTTGGTTGACATTTATCACCTGTTCAAGGTCGTTTGAAGGTAAGAATAGAGATGAAAAAAAATTGGAAAAATTTTTTAAGAATGCTGCCTACTTTTGTCTGTTTATCTGCCTGCCTTTTTAACTGCACACCTGTTTGTTTGCTTGTCTGTATTTATTGTCTACCTGTATTTTCTCTCTGTCCATCTACCTGACATCCTGCCATTCCACCTGCCTTTCTGTCGGTAATTTTGTCTATCTTCCTGTCCGATTAAATGACTAAATATTTCTTATCTGTCTGTTTTGCCACCCTCTGTCTAAATGTCATATAAATCTGAAATTTAATTTTCTTCATTCTCATCTTGATTGGTTCCCAGAAAATCTGGGAGCTTTTAGCGAAGAACAAGGAGAAAGAATGCACCAGGACCTGGATGAGTTCGAACAAAGATATTAAGGTGTTTGGAGGAAGAATATGTTAGCAGACTATTGCTGGAATCTAAATAGAGACACAAATAAAGCACATAAAAGCGATTCGAAGGTCATTCCAGGAACAACGTAAGCGTTCTCGCCCAAATTTCGATTAATGCACGTATACTGAGAGAAGCGAATTGATTTGTTGAAGGCTTTAAAAAAATTTTTTTAATCCAGTTTTTGTACAATCACGCAAAACCGAGAAAGGATAATAGGCAGAAAGGTAAGAATACAAACTGATAAGGAGGCAGACAGACTGTCAGTAGACATTTAGATAGGGTGGCAGAAAAAAAAGACAGAATTATTTAGTCAGACAGGAAGATAGATAAAATTACCGACAGAAAGGCAGGGTGTCAGGTAGTTGGATAGAGAGGAAATACAGGCTGATGATAAATACAGACTAACAAGCAAACAAACAGGTGTGCAAATAAAAAAGCAGACAGATAAACAGACAAAAGTAGACAGCATCCGTAAAAAGTTCTTCCAATTTTTTTCACCTCCTATTCCTACTTTAATCTTCAAACGACCTTGAACATGAGGTGATAGAGGTCAACCGACCTCGGATTAAGATTCAGTGATCAAAAAAACTTATGTAGGTATGATTTTTTTTTTATTTTTTTCCTTCAAATGACCTTGAACCTGACGTAATAGAGCTTCACCGACCTCGGCGTCGGAATTAGCGAACCCAAAAACTTCTGGGAACTTGGATAGAGTCCGGTGGTATTTTTTTCAAACTAAATGTTGACCTGTGTAATATTCAACACTCCCACGAAAAAAATAGACTGGTACTCCCGCTGGTACTTGGTAGCAATGTCTTGAAATTTTAAAGTTGGTAAATACCGACTATCAAACAATTTAACGAAAGATACCTCATTTTTATGTAGTTTTTATTGTTATTTTTATAGTTTATAGTTTATATTTACATAAATTACCATTTGATGNACTGTTACATTTCCAAGATATAAACCAAAACATTGTTACTTTAAATACTATATATATGTCAATTTCTAGATTCCTCTTTTTTTCTTATTAAATGATATATACGTGTCATATATTTGCTATATTTGCTGATTCTGTAAAGTCAAGATTGCCTTGGGATCACTGCGCCTGCGTGGGTATGTTTTTCTTTGTTAAATTTAGTAAAGCATATCTTTAAGTTCTCTTTTAAGAATTAATATAATTGTAAAACCGAGTGCTGTGTAAGAATATTTAAATACTGAATTCATGGCCTTCTAATTCTCCAAACTTAAATCTTTTATTTCTGGGGGAATATTTAAGAAAATAGAACTGTCACTTCGGATATAAGCTGTTTACGGACTATGCGATAACCGCAGGACGCTTTTGTAAATGTGTGTGTTCATTTATATCCACGAGCTCACTTATGTGTTGATCAAGGATGTAATGCGCCAGGACCTGGATGTGTTCGAACAAGGGTATCAAGGTGTTTGGAAGGAAGAATATGTTAGCAGACTATTGCTGGAATCTAAAGAGACGCACAAATAAAGTACATAAAAGGGAAGCGATTCGAAGATCATTCCAGAAACAACGTAAGCGTTCTCGCCCGAATTTCAATGAATACACTTATGCTGAGAGAAGCGAATTGATTTGTTGAAGGCTTTCAACAGTTTTTTTAATCTAGTTTTTGTACACGCAAAATCGAGAGAGGATAGTAGGCAGAAAGGTAAGAAGACAAACTGACAAGGAGGCAAACAGACTGTCAGTGAACATTTAGACAGGGGGGGTCAGAAAAACAGACAGAAACATTTAGTCATTTAGTCAGAGAGAAAGATAGATAAAATTACCGACAGAAAGGCAGGTACAAAAGCAGGATGTCGGGCAGATGGACAGAGAGCAAATGCAGACGGACAAAAATTACAGACTAACAAGCAAACAAACAGGTGTGCAGTTAAAAAGTCAGACAGATAAACAGACAAAAGTAGGCAGCATTCGTAAAATTTTCTTCCATTTTTTTTTACCTTCTATTCTTACTTTCACCTTCAAACGACCTTGACATGAGGCGATAGAGGTCAACCGACCTCGGATTAAGACTCAGTGATCAAAAAAACCTATATAGGTATGAATTTTTTCAGATTTTTTCAACCACCTTTTCTAGTTTGACTTTCAAATGACCTTGAACCTGACGTAATAGATCTTAACTGACCTCGGCGTCGGAATTAGCGACCCCAAAAACCTCTGGGAACTTAGGTAGAGTGCGGTGTTTTTTTTTTTTCAAACTGACCTGTGTAATATTCAATACTCCCACGCAAAAAATAAACTGGTACTCCCGCTGGTACTTGGTAACAATGTCTTGATATTTTAAACTTGGTAAACACCGACTATTTATCAAACAATTTAACGAAATAAACCTCATTTTTATGTAGTTTTTATTGTTATTTTTATATTTATAGTTTATATTTATATAAATTACCATTTGATGCTTAATTTGATTACTAAATAATTCCGTATTTTTATAATGTAACTTTATAACCTTTACGTTATCTAGGCTAAAAAAATTTTGAAGCTCTATTCACCTCAGCATTTATTCAATAAATGTCGTTCATAGGTTTTCTTATGGTATACATGTTTACAATGTACCTATGAAGAAAAGCACATAGTTTGCTCCATATTGACAAATAAACGGAAAGATAGACTAAACATTTAAATCATCCATGAGATTTGATATTTATTTTGTAATTATCATATATTGTTTAATAATATTCAACGAATACGTTTACTTTTTTTTGTTAACTAAGGCAGAATTTAATTAATATTTTTTTACTTTTTTGTGTTATGGATAGCAATAGTTTTAAAGATAATTTTCAAGTTGGTAAACACTCTGTGTAATTAATAACTTTTATATTGAAAAACCATATTATTGTATATATATAGTTCGTAGATATATATATTTCTTTCGGTACCTGCGCCACTGCATTTACGGAGGGCAACCATCACGGTTACCCACTGAAAATTATGGCCTACATCCTGGCGGTGTGACCAGCGTACCCTTCTATATAGATTTAGATTTAAAACACACACCTTTTCCTGTCTTGGTCTATACGATAGTGGGTTAGTGCGCTTTGTCAGGAATTAAATTACCTCTGAATTGCGCAATAGTGCCGGTTCTGGACGTTACACTGCAAGGAGCATAACAATGGAAATCTGCCTATGTTGCTCAAACGAGATCTATTCCTCGCAAGCAGGTATTTGCACCAGTCGGCAATTCCGTTGTTTGTTCAGAAGCTTTAGTAATTACTACCGCGACTCTACACAAGCTTGGATGAAAGGTTGGTATTAATTGGCAAATATTCGACATATTTGATAATCGTTAGTAGTTAGCAAATCAAGACAAACTCTCGCCACGACGTTCTTGTACAAATATTCAATATTTAGGAAATTTATTTATATTATTTTTCTGAACAATAACAATATACAAACCATATAATATTTTAGACACTTTGTATAGGTCTGTAATAACATCTTCCAACATTTATATTTTATTGTATTGTATGTTTATGCAATATATCTATTATTAATTATTGATTGTTGATTGTGTTTTAAATTAAATTTCCTCATTCCCTAATATTTTGAGTGGCTGAGATATAACCTACCAAGCATTGCCTGCCGGTTTTGTATCTTCTGGCAGAGAGCGACCTACGAACCTGTACGTATAATAAGAGCAAAAATAGTGTCGCAGTAGACGAAATAAAGATTTTCACTAGTGAAAAGCAACTAGTATGTGGACCAAAGCTTCACCTAACATTGAACTACACCCGCAATATCGAGCAAAAACAGTTAAGATCATTCGTCAGTAGAGCCGTCAGACATAGTCCGGTTTCGAACTAATTAATTCAGTATGACGTAGGCGTCTAGCTCTATTTATTTGTCCATCTATCGACACATTTTGAGTGGTACACCTACAAATTATATTACGTTACATTTTAAAAGTCACCACTACACAGTGGCAACTGACACAAAACATTACTTTATACCTACTACACTGTAAAAAAGTTTCACTCAAATTTCACTCAACTTTACTCAATAATATATCAATTTCTGTCCGCACCCGATTGAGTGAAATTTTCACTCAGAGTACAACTGATTGTAAGTGAAACTATTGCATCAGAAATGAGTGAGTTTTACTCAAATCCGAGTTACTGCTAACTATCAAATGAGCGACTTTTGACTCTATTCTGAGTATATAAAACCAATTTAGATTTGAGTTTTTCTCTAATTTAAATTTAACTATTATTGAATAATTTTTTACTCAGATTTGGATTTTAATTAACTAAAATATTGAGTGTAAAAATAAATCACTCACAAATGATTAATTAGGATATACACAGTGTTGAA
>NW_019416359.1:644257-678234 GCF_000390285.2 Anoplophora glabripennis
AAAAAACACACAGCAATAATTTTTTATTAAATTCTAACGTTTCGCTCCCGATCGGGAACTTTTTCAAAGATTATTTTTCAAATAAAACACATTATTTTGTACACGTCACACTAAAAACCTGAAAATATAAAACAACTTAATGATTTACAATTTTAACATGCATTAAATTTTAATTTTTACAATAATTTTTTTGTTAATACATACCTAAGAGCAACCAACTCCATGTATAATATAAAAGAAAAGAAAAACCAAAATTTTTTTAAAACAACATTTGCATCAGGAGAACTTTTTTGTTATTGATTTTTATTTTGCATTTAATTTTTGTGTTGAACATCATCATAATTTAAACTTTATGTGTGAAAACTATTAATTTAGGAACCACGATACAGATATGTGGAAGTACTGATATCGAGTGAGAGCAAAACAACGATTCAAACAGATTGTCCGAATGGTGGCAAATAAGAAGTGGATCTTATTTGTAGAAGGGCGAAACGGGCGGTGACTATGAGACGCCTTCATTATAGCCGTCTTTCTCTATCGCATGGATTTCTATGTCTTACTTTATCGCTCTCACGTAACGGCAGATGGACCATCGGTACTTTCCGAACCTGTATACATTTAAACTCGCCCAGCAATGAAAACATTTACTCGGATTTAGATACTAATACACCAAATACGAGTTTCCATGAAAAATTTATTTAAGGAGTACCTATATTTGAGTGAAAGTACTCAGTTTTAGTTTAAATATAATCACAAATGAGTAAATGATCGAAATGCCCAATACTGACTGAAAATGTACTTAATATTTTCACTCAATGAATTCACTCCGAACCTTTATTGCTTTCACTCACACCGATTTTTTTACAGTGTAGCTGTTTTCTACAGGGTGTAACTGAAATGCTTGATCAAACTAACAAAATCTCTATTAACATGTGCTTTATTTTAGAGAATAACTTAATAATTAGTTATCTTCAAATTTGATAATGCTGCTTTAATTTTTAATTGTTTACAAATATATATGCATGATATAGGTCTTTTACAGGAGTGTTTTTTTTCCCAGCTCTTAAAAATTTGACCCACTACTATGAGTGCAAAGGATTTACAAAAATGTATTCTTGCTGCATGTTACTAGTTAGCACTCTACGTACGAAATGTACATATTTAGTTGATACCTCTCAACTGTTTCTTGTAGCAGAATAAATTATATGTTTTGTATGTTAATTTTGAATATGGTTTGTTGTTAATTTTTGGCAGTCATTGATATAAAATATAGCAATTACACAAGATGTTTCTCAAATAAGTCGTTCAAAGAAGCAATAGAAAAATTATTTTGAGCAAAAAGTTTCATTTGAACGTGGATCGTAGTTCCTTTTGTTTTCGATATACAGGGTGTTGAAATTAGAAAAAAAATCATCACATTTTTTTAAATGTCACTGAGAATGTTGGATGCAGACTGATCGAACTTGGACCACTGATTTATCTAAGTAGAAGTAGAAACCTACTGAATCGACCTACAATTGTGCTAATCAGTGGCGGATATACGAGGGGATACTACTAGAAATTTTAGAATTCTGACATGAATGAGTCTTCTACAAATTCGATTAGTGCCTTTTATTACCAATTGAATTTCTAAAAAAATTCTCTTACATATTGTTCGTAGAAATTAGAGTTCAGACTTTTTTATGTTAAAGTGATCTTAAAGTTAATTAAATCGAAAATAACTCCAAAATCTTTCATTCTACAGAAACAGGTTATGAGATTTTTTTGTTAGAAATGCAATTTCAAATACAATATGTCAACATTTCAAAACATTCGCGTAGAAATTTTTATTTTTCTAAATAGCTATTAAAAATATATTAAAATTTCTACGCCAATGATTTTTTAAGCTTTTGACAAATTATATTTCTAACAAAAAATCTAATGAACTGTGATAAGGCTGTAAGCTCACTCGTTTTACAAACAAATTGTAAGAGATATTTTTTTTTAGAAATTCAATTCGAATTTGCAAAATACTCATTGACATTGAGGCTTCTAGTGATACTGACCTCCAGTATCTCATTGACTGATTTGTATGCGGGTTTTTGTTTCTGCTTAGATAAACCAGTGACCTAAGTGTCATCAGTCTACATTAAATATTCTCATGTATATTTATTTCAGATGTCATTATTTTTTTTTCTAATTCTAACACCCTGTATTTTGAAAACGAATCGAACTACGAGTCACGTCCTTGTGGAACGTTTGGCTTAAAATAATTTGTACTATTTACCTCTTTCTTTGAAGAGGTGCACTTATTTCAGTAAAGTACCCTGTAAAATATTAGTCTACGCAAGTGTGGAACCGCGATTATAACGAGATAAACAATGCAAATCTCATACAGACTAAGCAAGACAACAACACTTAAAACGCTAACTATTAAAAGCACGTTTTGAAAACTGCGTTTGAAGTTCTCTAAATATAAATGTCGCAATTAATATGGTACGTTAGATTATTGGATTCTCAAAACAAACAACACGCAAAAGGTGCAAAATATTTATGTTCTCACGTATCGCTGGGTGAAGTAAATCGGCGATACGTGGAAGTTATCCGCGCTGCCGAAGCGGCGAAGCGTTCTTGGAAGTTTTCCATTATTTCTGTCGAGTTAATGGGTAATGCATAAACGTAAACACTGTCGACTTTCTTCGCTACCCCTAATTAAACTTTCAAAGGTTAGGCATCAGCCCCGGCTTTTCGGCTTGGGAGATCAATCTACAGAGCGAGACACACAAAATCACATGTAGTTATTTATTTTGATCACAAACTCGATAGTTTTATTGCAGTTAGACAGTATGAGGTAATTTAGAAAATTCTAATCATTTTTTTAAATGTTTATGTACTTTAGAAAAATAGTAATGAAATATGTTTTTTGGTCTTGGATATAAACATCTATAAATACACGTTTTGCGTTTGTATTTCGGAAAACCCAATTGTAATTCAGAATGTATATGTCAGAAAATAAAACGTTAGTCTAACAAGGTGTTATATATATTTATAGGGGCTATATAATCGGGGTTCTGGGCGCTCGAGCACCCGAAAGCTATATTTTAAAGGTTTCAAAAAAGTGAAGCACCTTTATTTATAGAAAATGTAGGATGTAACACAGCTAGTGTTGTACATTTTGCATTGGATTTAGATCTCAAATCGTACAAAAAAGGTTTTTATTAGTTTTTTGTCCTAGAAAAATTACTTTCGATTTAATTGTTAAAAATAAACAATTTTCATTTATAATAGGTGTCCGAAAACTATAATCAAAAAATTTATATTAACTCCAAAAAAATGGGTTGCGTTGCCCTTTGAGTAACATTTAAGGGCGTATTTATATCTAGTTAATACAAAAATAAGATAATTTACAGGATTTTTTTTAAATTGATACAAATAAAATGCTTGGGATTTTTTTTCAACATATTTATTAAGTATTTAAATGAAAAAAAAATGAACAAAATAGTGTCATATGTTGGCCAGTTACGTCGTGACGGCGGCGCACCTTCAGAAAAAAAGTCCAAAAGCTGTAGAAGTCGTAAATTTTTATCTGAAATCAAAAATCAAAAATTTTTTCCTAAATATATATCCGTAAGTAGTTGTAAGATGTACTAATAAAATCAATAAAAATTCGAAAAGAAAAAAGACGGGCATACGAATTTTAGTCTCGATTTTTCAATTTTTCTTATCTTGAAGGTGTTAAAAAAATATAAAATATAATTGTTTTCCTTATTTTGTTAGTATATCCTCCAATGAATTCAATTTGCAGTAGAATCTCTATAATCCGGCACTTCGCTACACCGGCACATCCAGTAATCCGGCGTCATTTTTTCCGCGTTTATCTACTATCCTTGAAGAATACAGTTTATACAGTAATAGTTTAGTTCAAAGATTATTTTACAGAAACATAAAAACATTACAATATACATATATATGCATATACAACTGTAATATGTATGTATCTATGTACCAATCTCTTTGTTAATAAACAATTAAAAGTAACGTTTTTTAATTTAATACTGTTTACATACATTTTCCATTAATCCGAATTTTCCAATACTCCGACACTCTTAGGTTTTTAATGGTGCCGGATTAGTAAGATTATACTGTATTTTAAATTAAAAAAAGTGGATATCTTACGCAAGTTTAAAAAAACTTTGTTTCGAGAAAAACACGTTTAAACACGCAGTTATTGCTGTACACATAAAACTCGTGTTTATCGCCCATGTATAGAAACCATAGAAACGACTACAGAAAAATATCACCTACAGTCACTTAAATCAATTGTTAATACACATCTACCGTTAGTTATATCATGCGTACACTTATTTCGCAATGACAAAAAAAATGTAGAAAATCTAATAAAAACCTAAATATACAGCTATAAAGTAAATGATACGATAGCTCAGGTAAAAAGTTAATTTCGAAAAAACCGTTTGAATACCATATTTTCCACCATCTCCCAAAATAAGAAAAAAAAATCGATTTTTGAGTTGATTTTCATGTACCTAAATGTACCACTTAAAAAAAGTTGAAATCCGTGTAAAGTTACATATTTTTTACGTGGGAATATACAATACTATCAATTAATTGAATATTGGGTATTTTCGCCTCTGTTTCAAAGTTTATCCTCGCATCCAGGAGTTCATGTTCAAAAAAAGTGTTTGAATATCGTTTCTATCCATTTCATTACATATTTTAACAATTTATTATGCCGATATGGATATGTCTTTTTGTCATACCCGAGACGTGTCGATGCTAGACCCGCTTTAGCAGGTTCGTAGGTAGCATCTTAATTTTCATGTTCCCAAAGTGGTTCGTTACTTTCTTAGAGCAGTGTATTGACAGTTTCTCAAAAAACAGCTTAATTTTAAATACAAAAATATTAAACAAAAATGTTCTCTGCTAAATCGATAAAAATAACTTTAAACAGCTAAAATTTTAAACAATGTTGGATCTAAAAACTGTGTTTTGTGCACATTTTCGCTCATTTTTTGTAGACACCCCTTATTTTACTATTTACGGTTTAAGCACCCATAATAAATTAAAAGTTTCTGCGCCTATGATTCATATAAGAATTTACTTAAATTTTTATAAAACATATTTATATTGTTTGTGGATTATCTGAGTCAAAATACATCTTAAAAGTAGTGATTTTTAATTTTCTATTAGTATCGCTTGATACAATACATTTAATTGTCACAACAGAAATATATAATTGTCTGAAATACATTTAATGTTTTCTAACATACAATTTTTTTTTTCTAAAATATAGTTGATGTTGAAATCAAATTTACGAATTCTAATATTTAATTAACATTTTCCCAAATATAATCGACAAATCTGAATAACAAATAACGCCCACTCTAATTAGATTTTCCAAGTTGAAATCAAAATGATGCTTCTGAAATTAATTTGCCGATTCTGAAAAATGTGTTTTATTTACAAGATTTGACAAATGTTGAATTTCAATTTTATTACCCAAATGTTTATTGATCAATTGACCAATCTTAAGTAAGCCTTTTGATTATGTAATTTATCTTCACTTAACAAAAACTTCTGTAGAAAACGCATGAATGGATTTTTAAGAAAATAATTCATTTCGGTTATTTTGTGAACATTGTCATCCTTCCATTTCTCGCCCCCTCTAATCTTCAAACCCAGACGGATATTAATCAGAACTTTATTTCGTAACTTCGAATTGAAGATTTCCAGTTAACTTTATTTCGTCGGAATTTCACTGAAATCATCTTCATTAATATGCGACTCTCGTCTTTTTAGGCTTAGATATTTCGGGTGTATGTCGAGCAGAACGATCTTTCGATTTTCTCAAGTCGTTACAAGTTTTTGTGGAATTATATGTGGCATTTGAATTATCCAATATATTTTCAGTTGCAGGTATATACAGGGTGTCCGGATATGATGAGCAAAAAATTCAGGGGATAATTCTAGACCGAAAATAAATGCTAAATCTGTCTATAACATTTTTTCCAAAACTGATTATTAACGGAGTTACAGGGTGTTAAAGTTAAATTTTATTTGCAGTATTTTTGCAATACCTTTTGCCACACTCATAATATTTTGACGAAATTTCGTATATGGGGGTTTTTCGGGATGAGGATTATAAATTTGCCCACCGTTTTTTCGCATTTTGTAGAGGGCGCCACATACGAGCCTTTATTTTGATTTGAATGGTTCCAACTTTTTTGTATTACACTTTATGCGACTTTTGACTGAATATTTTTGTTCTCCTAACCTTTTTACGTAAAAAAGTTATAATTTATTTGTTTCGATAAATCTAACCGTTTTCGAGAAAAACGCTAAAATAACATTGCTTGCCTGTGATGAATACGAAATCATTTTAATGTTTTGGAAACAACCGCTTAGTTGCCTTGGAAACAAGTTTGTGGAGAATTAGTTTTGACAGATAGTAATTTTTGTGAAAATTTGTTGTTACGCTGATGGTGGTTAATGATAAATAATAAAAAAATAACGTCCTCAACAAATAAAGAATTGTTTACTAACAAAATCATAAGGTTAAAATACATAAGTTACTAGAACAATCCGAGTGGTACATCTTCCAATAGAATAGGTAAATGGTTTCTTAAACAATCGAAGTAAACTTCACCATTGAGTTTTTGTGGAAAGAAATGTGGCCCAATTAAGTAGTCCCCTACAATACCGGCCCACACGTTGACGGAAAACTATTGGAAAACGTATGTGGCGCCCTCTACAAAATGCGAAAAAACGGTGGGCAAATTTATAATCCTCATCCCGAAAAACCCCCATATACGAAATTTCGTCAAAATATTATGAGTGTGGCAAAAGGTATTGCAAAAAGAACTGCAAATAAAATTTAACTTTAACACCCTGTAACTCAGTTAATAATCAGTTTTGGAAAAAATGTTATAGAGAGAGGTAGGATTTATTTTCGGTCTAGAATTATCCCCTGAATTTTTTGCTCAACATTTCCGGACACTCTGTATATAATAAAGAAAGAATTTGGAAGGTTATATTTAACTTCACCATTTTCATCTTTACTAAATTTTTCTATTTAGGTCAAATTTATTTTTGCAAGTTCTATATTTTTGTGTGCAAGTGACATTCAAAAACTTCAGGGAAGGTATCGAAATATTTATGTTTGTTTTGATACTAAACACTAATATTATTTCTTTTTTTTTTAGTTTGAAATATAAGTAAAATTTAAGATTCAATCTGTATATTGAAGTACGCTTTCTGTACAGAATTATTCATAGTGTTTTCTCTAAAATATTCCTTTATATTGAAAATGGCTCAACAAATATACTGATTGATTTCCTCGCTGTAGAGAATTTGTATTCAAATTTAAATTAAATTTTATACAAGATTTCCTGTTTTCTCGATTTCTACGTTCAGGCGCATCTACAGCGTTTCTTCACGTTTGATCTTCATTAAAAATTCAACGAAGATTTGATAGAGTGGATTTCATAAGAGAATTTGTCCATATTTCAGCGGTAAAGTAGCAGCCAACTAATTCCAAGATTATATAAGAGATATACGCAATAATTTTGAAATTGTTAAATGCAAATTAATGTATAAATTGCCTTAAAAATCAAATTAATGAAGTAAATTTTATCAAGAGATATCTGAAATACTATAACGATTATTGCTGAGAGTTATCTCAAAAGATTAGTGAGTGACTGAAATTCTGTGAGAAAATAATGCTGTGTTACCAAAAATATCTCCCATACTAGGTCATAGAGCTCTTAGACCTTTTTGTATTAAAATTATGGTAAAATATTACCTGAACACTCATCCATCATAGTTATTATGTGAAAAGTTTAATAAACCCTTAACATTGATCTTTGTTTGATAATTCTTGACCCTTCGACCTTCGCAAGGGTTACAGTGTTGTCTATCTAAGATCAATTTGCCCACCCATTAAAGTTTTGTATCATTCATGATAATATCTCTAAGATAATGGTGATATTGACATTGAAATGTAAATTGGACGTATAACTTACAGGGGCGGCTTTACCTTTAAAAAATAAAGAGTGATTTCTTAGATCAATTTAAGAAATGAGTTTTATTTACTTCCTAAACGCCTAGTTTTTGAAAAATATCACCTATCTCAAAATATTTCTGTAGAGATGTTTCGAGATAAAAGAAAAAGCATCTACCATTTTATTTAAAAAACGAGACATTTCCGAGTCATTGTTTTTCAAGTTCCTAATAGCTTGAGTAAATTAAAGATGATTCTGAAACTGTTTGTTACTGAAAAAAAGGATTTTTTTCTAAACGTTTAAACATTAAAACTCCTTAAAATTTCGCAGTGTCGAAATTTTTGTCTCTCGCTATTTTGTTAGAAAATTTAAACTTTCTACGCCAATTACTTTTTTTTGATAATAGTATATAAAATTTTATTTGCAACAAAACCGATATTTTTTGTGAAACAACCAGTTTGATGTTGTTTTATAGATTCATCTGTGCAGTACCTTATTTTAAATAGAAAAAATGTCTCGTTTCATTTTTAAACAAAATGAGAGAGATCTTATTTCTGCCAGATACTAGATATTAGAAACCAAATTGACTAATCGAATTTTTAAAATACACAGTGGCGTTGAAAAGGGATTCATAGGAAAATATGTCTCAATATCTCCGCCTCTGGTTATTATTTTTACTCGTAAAAAGTCCTATCCGCGAGATTATTGTAAAGGGACGTAATACAAGACATCTCTCATCTCGTGAGTCAAAAACTTTTATTAGCTAACTTTTCTATTTAAACAAATAAGTGAGGAAAACAGTTTTTTCACTGCAGGGAAAACAATCAATTTTAGCGAAAAATGACTCACAGACAGCTTGTAGGGAATAAAATTATCACAAAATGACACTTGTTAAATTAAAATCGGTAAATAAACAAAAAATTTATTGCAATAAAACAAGAAAAGTGCCCATTTTTTAATTTGTTTTTAACTATCGCATTTATTGTCAAAATTTTATAAAACCTATAACAAGTTGAGGGTTTTGTCATACTTTAAAAGTGTGCCAAAAGTGGGCGTTGTAGGTGCAATAGTTTTCGCACAATTCTATTTGTTAATAACGGAGGCTCCAAAAGTTATGAACTTAAGCCTCTATGCAGGCGCTAATTTTCAACCAAACATGATTCTGAAAGCGTCATTGTAATCTTAAAGACGTAATTAAGCGACCTATTAAAAAATTTCACCGTTTTTTTGACATTAACATTCTCAAATTGTGCATTAAAAAACCGTGCGTTTTTCGCTTATAAACAATTTGAATAACATTGTTGCTATTTATGCTATCTCACCGAAAATAGATGCAATGGATAGCTGGCAAAAAAATACAGTTTTAAAATAAAAAAGTACCCTCTACGACCAACAGGAGCGAAGATAAGAATTTTTTTTTAAATCGTAGCGCAATTGTTTATAAATATTAAGACTTGAATTTTTCGCAAAATAAAGTTTACGACGTAAACTACGATTTCCCGTGAATTACATTGAAATATGTGGAAAATTAACGACTCACGAACCGTTTAAAGAGAAGGTACTTGATAAGTAAACTGTCCGTATACTTTTATACTGATTTTTTTTAATTTACAAAAATGTCACAAAAATTATTGTTAAACGAAATATTAATTAAAATTTCCATTTCGGAATTATTTTGTATGACAAAACCCTCAACTTGTCATAGGTTTTATAAAATTTTAACAATAAATGCGATAGTTATAAACAAATTAAAAAATGGGCACTTTCCTTGTTTTTTTGCAATAACTTTTTTGTTTATTAACCGATTTTAGTTTAACAAGTCTCATTTTGTAGATAATTTTGCTCTCTACAAGCTGTCTGGGAGTCACTTTTCGCTAGAATTTATGGTTTTCCCTGCAAACCGAAAAAACTGTTTTCCTCACTTATTTGTTTCAATAGAAAAGTTAGCTAATAAAATTTTTTGACTCGCGAGATGAGATGTCTTGTATTACGTTCCTTTAGACAATTTTACAATAATATCGCGGATAGGAATTTTTTCGAGTTTCTCTATTATTTTCGCTAATTTTCCTAGTGTAAACGTACTTAAAGAATATTAAAAATATACGAAATTTAACCCATCACATTTTATTTTAATAAAAATACGTACTCGTCTTTAATTGACCACCTTTCAGACCTGATTTATTACCATGTGTTTTATTTTCTTTCTATAGGAAACTAATAAACTTTCGCACACATTTAATGACTCATTTAATATTATGATATATAGTTATTAAGCGCTTTAGTGCAAGGATAAAACAAATTTTTTCCTATCGAATATTTCAAATATGCGACCATTTACAGTCCTTGCGGTCACATTACGTCCGATAGAGTTGCAGTTCAATAACGATAATTGCAATCACAATGCCCGCAATAACGAAACAAATGGCCTTTTAGTGCCGCTCCCGGGGCAGTGAGAAACCAGGCGGATTTTTCAAATGCTGAACAGCTTAGGCGAAACAGTAGAGATAAATCTCGGCACTGTACGGTCGAGACATGAGATATTTCACGATTCGCGGAGTCGTTAAAAGTGAGATAGATTCACTCGGGAGATTACCGGCTAGTTTCTCGAAGGAGAAAAATGGGAATCCGCCTCGGCGAATTGAAAGCAAAAGATTGTATCCTGCGTATCGGAATGTGCCTAGTTTTGTTCTGCAAAATTTCGATTTGTATTGTTTGTTTTTTAATGTATTTGTTTTAAATTCAGCAAATCGTCATAGGTACTTAAAATTTAGATGAAGAAAATGAACCCTCTGTTGTACCCCAATCTTGCAATAGTGATCGTACCGGAGCCGAGGAATTGTGAGACACGCTGTGTTGTGGTTACTTATAACTTAAAATGACTATCTCTCGGCACTTTTCGTTAAAGTTTTCAACTCGAGTCTTTTTTGAGTCTCGACAGTTTTTTGTGCCCTTGTGTGTGCCTCAGGAATATATACGTCTGAGCCAGAGTTGACGTTAGATCACACCTCTTGATGGCTCTGACAATATTTGAGGTGGTTTATCGCTATTGCTTTTTGTCTTTGGCCCTCATTGGATTTCCGCAATTCCTGACATTGTCTTGATCCGGCGTCTAATGTTCAACACATCGTTCAATATTTCTGTTGTTTTACTAAATTTTTTTAGGTGATCTGCTGGGAGTTGAATACGAAAGGTTGGTGAAAACTTTAATTCTCGCCGGTACGGTCTAGGTAGCTTTGACGACAAGTAGACAGCAGACATTGTCGTCGCACATACAGGGTCGGAAAGTCCCCATGGTTCATCGGCCGTTACGTGAGAGCGATAAAGTAAGTCCTAGAAATCCATGCGATAGAGAAGGATGGCTATAATGAAGGCGTCTCATAGTCACCGCCCGTTTCGCCTTACCACAAATAAGATCTACTTCCAATTGTAATTCAGCGACCGGTGGTCATCTTTGTTTTCGTCGTTTGCCTTTTCTGTAATAGATGTCACTACTTATACAATTCCGACTTCGTATTCCGATATATTAATACAATCCGTTAACAGAGGGCAGCCCTAGAAAGAGTGATGCCAGATCTACAGATTTTTTTGGAATTGGGGAAATAGGGAATTTTGCTTTATTTCTTGAAATATTCAGTAGGGGAAACAAGGTCACTAGATTTACAAACAGAGGTATCTACTAGCTACTGTAAAAAGTTTTCTTTGTTACTCGTTGTGTTGCCCTCTGTTAACGGATGGTATTAACATATCGGAATACCGAAGTCGAAATTGTATAAGTAGTGACATTTATTAAAGATAAGCCAAACGACGAAAATAAAGATGACCACCGGTCGCTGAATTACAAGTAGAAGTGGATCTTATTTGTGGAAGGACGAAACGGGCGGTGACTATGAGACGCCTTCATTACAGCCATCCTTCTCTATCGCACGGATTTCTATGACTTACTTTATCGCTCTCACGTAACGGCCGATGAACCATGGGGACTTTTCGACCCTGTATAGCTTTTTCATGCTTTCAGCGATTTCTGGAATGGATTCAAAACATGGGTGAAATTTCTTGTTGTGTTGTAGTGTTACACCTTACGTATTAAGTTATAAGAGTGTGGGTACACATGTTCGCAAGTGACCCATTTTTAACCATTACGCAAGAGCGCCAGTAGGACGACGCCGGACGCACCAGCGTTCCAGGAAGGGTCTACGGCGGACTGGCGCCGGCGACCAGATGCTTACTAATACCGACTCCACACACAGGGACTCTCCAACGAACACTCACCCCGTCAACACGTTTTTTTCTATACAACTTAGTTTTCAATAAAATACTTTATTATTACCGTTGAGAGAACGTTTTATCCTTGCTGTACATCGAAAGCAACCCTCAAGAGAAATATCCTAAGACAAAAAAGATCTAATTCTGCCAGTTGTAACCTAATATAACTGAAACATGGCAACTACTGATTTTTTTTCCTTATTCTGTGGTGACGACCGGTAGCAAAACATTTCCTATTAATAAATTCATACGACAATTGCTTCTTAGGTATCGTCACTCACTTCAAAGATGTACATAGTTTCATTATAAACATTTTAGAAGCATAGTACTTCTCAGCCACCAAATAGAGATATCAAGCGATAATCCGCCTTCATTACGATTACTACAAGACATGTGAAAGCGTTATTGACAGCTGTAGGAGTCTTTACAGCAGGTGTTGTAACGAACCGAACCTTACAGAATGCCACATCCTACGCGAAACCAATGAAAGTGCCTGCACATCTATCACAGCTAACTCTGCATTTGCAAAACGGGTATAACTGCAAATAAATCAGTCTGTTATTACGTTTCTATAAGTTGCACGTATTCAGGACGCGATTGCACAAAGTTTGTCATTCTAATACGATGATAAATATGATTGCAGGTAGTTGTAATATTTATTGTTTTGCTTTACACTGCACCGTTGTGTTCTTACCAATTTGCTGCTGGGGAAAGTCAATATTTAAGGCTTCTCTCAAATAAATAGCATCTAATAGGCTGTAATAATTTATGCAAAGCGTATAAGTGATTAATATATGGTTTAAGAAATATGTAAGGTTGCTGCAATAAAATTTACAGTATATCTAGAAAATATGTGTTCTTAAGTGGAAGAAGTGATAAAAATTTCATCACTTTATGGTCCTCTGAGCCGTATAGTGGAGCAATATATCAATCATATTTTTTCACATCAAGAGTATTTCTTTCTGTTATCTATGAATTTCGATTTTTATTCATCGGCTACAAACAAGTTTTCCTTTGTAAGAAATGCTGATTCTGTGTCTGATGATGAGACCGAGGCCCACGTACTGTTGTTATAATTTCAGCCACGTTGGCTGTGGCTGAAATTATAACAAACTGATATTATTTACAAAAATGGATGTATTGTGTTTTTTATAAATAAATATAATTGCAACATCGTTGACATAAAGACACTCTTGACATCAATTGCAGATTCTATTGCAGCAAACATAACTAATACAGAAACTGGCTTCTCTAATGAGACTTTATTAATTTTATTAAATCCTATTTGCACAACAGAATGTAGTGTATAAGTTACAATGGTTCACTTACGTAGCAACCTCTGGAATACCTCAGGGTTCTACACTTAGCCCGTTACCATTTGTTTTGTTCATTAATGATCTTAACAAAGTAATCAGCTGTCGTAACTTATTGTATGCAGATGATTTAAAAATATATTCACTCATAAATCGGAAACATTAAAAAAAAATCAAATGAAATAAAAGTTCCCCTTGCATATATGATAAATAAATTTATAGAAAATTCCTGTTTTCCAAAAGTATTAAAATTTGAAGTTGTTAAACCACTCTTTAAGTCTGAAGATATTCAAGACTTAGGAAATTATAGACCAGTTTCTCTTATTTCGAACAGTCAAAATATTTGAAAAAATATTGAAGTCACGAATAATCAATTTTTTATTTAAGCATTCAGTTACCTCTGATTATCAATACGGCATTAGGGAGGGGAGGTCAACAGAAGATGCTATTTATAAGTTAACATCATATATTTATGACAAAATACATAGATAAAAAAGTACCAACATTGTGCAGTTTCGTTGACCTCTCCAAAGCTTTTGATACCGTGAGCCATAAAACTTTATTGAATAAAATGGAGAATTACGGATTAAGGGGAAAAATAAATCATATTTTGAAAAGTTATTTGTCAGAGCGCCAGCAAGTAGTACAAGTGGATGAAATTTGCAGTGGTACGAGACCTCTTACCTGTGGCGTTCCGCAAGGAACGGTTCTTGGACCGCTGCTTTTTACTATATATGTAAATAGTTTACTGCAATTAGATATCGGTGGGAAGGTACTAAGCTTTGCCGATGGCACAGCGATTTTGTTGGAAGGTAAATCATGGGAAGAGTTAAAAACAGTAAGTGAAAATGGCTTTTCATTAATCGAAAAATGGTTTAGATTTAATTTACTGACCCTTAATATATAAAAAAATCCAATATCTAGCATTTACTTCGTACAAGAATAGTCTATCTAACATGGAACCCCTAAAAATAAATGAAAACATTTACATTCGAGAATCCAAATCAGTCAAATACTTGGGTATAATGATAGATGAACTTTTAAAATGGGATTTACAAATTAACTACATTGTCAGGAAAATTAGAGGCGTATTATCACTTTTTGAACATCTAAAGAATTTTCTCGATATAAATCATTTGAAAATACTGTATTTTTCACTTGTTCACTCTCAGCTGATGTATGGAATTATTAGGGGGGGGGGCGTGAAAGATGTGCATCTACCTTAATGCCATCCAAAAATGGATATTAAAAATTATCTATGGAAGACCATTAATTTACTGAGCAAATATTTTTGATCCTAGACAACTGTACTGCCTCACCCTGTTAACCACCGCAAAAAGAAATGTAATACCCATTAAATATGTATCTCACTCTTATCAGACTAGAAGCAATGAAAATAGAATTTACAGATCGCGATGTGTAAAAACAATCGGGCAATATAGCTCCGACTACTTAGCTCCAAGACTGTTCAGTAAACTGCCTGAAAATATAAAACGGATTAATAATTTAAATAATTACAAAAAGAACGGAAAAATATGGATTTTGAGCACTGGAAGAATTTTTTTTCATGACTTTATTAATCAGAACGGGTAATAGTTATGCTTATCTTGCGATAATGGATCCATATCCTTATAAAATGTGTTTATATGTTATTTTAGTTGTGCTGTTTTTCTTAAATAGTTGTAAGGTGTCTAGTTATTCAGGTACAAGCAATAGCCTTTTGGATAAAGCTTCTGTGTTTGTTTATAATTGTTTACAGAAATTGTCTTATATTTAATTGTATTCTTACCTGTTATTTTTTATTGTACTTGATATTTAAATAAACATTATTATTATTATAACTAGTTTTGATAATTGTAATAACTTACAGAAAGTACTTGGCCATATACAACCTTGGTGTGTAGAAAATAGCCATTGAAATTCAAGGCCTTAAGTTAGCAAGAACATTATCTGTCCATAAATGGTAATTATAGTATCGACAAGACTGTATTATCCCGATGCAAGGATTTGGGTGTATTGTTTGACGCATAATTTTCGTTTATTGATTTAGTCTTTGAACCGTTAAAATTTTATGGATTTATAATAAGAAACTGTAAGCAATTTACTGACATAAATGCTATTAAAACTTTGTATTTTGCGTATCTAGATTAGAGTATACAGTATACATTGGTAACATAAAAAAGCCACTTGAAAGTGTTCAGAGAAAGTTTTTGAAGTATCTGGTATTTAAAGATATTGGTGTTTATCCCAATAGGGGTATAAGTTACACTGGTTTAATTTAATTAGTCAATTTGATATTACCAGTTTAGAGACTAGAAGAATTTGTATTTCAGTAACTTTTTTTTATATAAAAGTTTATTCTTATTAACTGCGTTGAATTGCTTTCTTCTATAAATTTTTATATTTTAAATTCATCCATGGCATAGATTATTAGTTAAAATACATTTGTCATGAATTAGTGGCCGGGCGCCGAATGCGGTATCGACTAATATTTTGTCTTTTCTGTAATAAATGTTTTACAAAAGTAGAGTTCATATACATCGTTGGATTCAGAGAATAAATCTGCACAATAATAAATAACAAAAAAACTATATTGCCATTTAAAAAAAAGTTAAAAAAAATAGTAAAAGAGCTAGAATAGGTTCGCTTTATAGTGTATTTAGAGCCATTTCATTTAATTTTTTGTTTTTTAAAATCAGACTATAAATAACGGAGTTATGGCTTGCGGCGTTTTTTAGGAGACAGCCTGTATGTATTTTGTGTATTTATATGTTGTATTTATATTGTTTGTGTTTGAAATTGCCCTGTAAATGGAGTTTTGTTGAACATTAAAGTTTTATTATTATTAATAATAGGCTACGTCAATATATCACTTTTACTTTTCTTCTATTGCTATAATTTTGTTTGACGTACCTGTATAAACTTCCAGAATGTTTACTCTGCAACTGACTGACATTTTATGAAACGAAGCATCCAGATAAGGGAATCAAAAGGAGTGTAAATCAGGTCAGCGTTGATAAGATAGCGTTGTTGTGCAGATGCGGAGTAACAGTTAAAATGATTACATAATTTAATCTTATATTAAGATGAAAGTAAAAGGTAAAAGGGAATCCATTTGGAAAAGAATGATGTTTAATGAAGCTTTATGTTCCTTTGAAGAACGTTAACGTAATATTATTTTCTTACAATCAGTAAGAGTAGAAAATGTTAAATATTTTGCCTGGATAAATCTAAACCATGGAAATAATGACTCTCTAATACTCTTGTTATTGACTTTCGTAAATATGAAGCGATAATAAAGAAAAACAACTGATCTGTAGATAACAGTTCTTTTCAACATTATTTGCTCTGGGACTGTGGCGTTTCATTAAGGTTTACAAAAGACCAAAATAAATCTACCAAAGGAAAGTATCTTTATGTTCTTACGAAAGCTTAATAAAGGAAACTGTAAACACCCTGCTGTGCTAAATTTATCTCTGGAAAGTTCCTAGGTATACATCGTTTCATTATATCCTGGCTTGAATTGTCTGCATTCACTCTTGAGTAAAATGCTCCAAACGAAATTGACTATTTTTCTATGTGTCCCTTTTACATTTTTCAATTATTATTTGTAAAGAGTGTTCATTTAGTGACCCCTTTTTATGTCATAACTGTACTCTTGGTCAAAGAAAAAAAATCTCTGAATTGTTTGAATTTGCTTAATACTTTTAAAATGGGGTAAAAAATCTTGTTCTGGGAATATCAGTGACATTGAAAAAGCTTGTTAATTGTCTCCCCACCTACAAAAAAAGTAAAATGCGTAGAGTTGTGTTTTTTAATAAAACGTTATGAATTTTCTTGTTCCGATTGAAACTATGATATCTACTCTAAACTTATTCTGCTGGTTATAGTCTTTCCGAAGTCAGTTGAACGTGTAAAAAAACGCCTGGCAATAAAATTTAATGACTTTCATAGGCGCCCCTAAAAAAGTTTTCTGCTGAAGGTAAAAAAATATAATAATTTGTATACAATGTGTACAAAATTTATATTATAAGTATGTTCATTTGGCCAACAACATATTTTAATTATTTATGTCCTCAAACAATTTTTTTATATTGATGGAAAATTTCGTTTTGTTAAGGTCTCCAAAATGCCATGTTGTAATAATAAAATATCCCTCTTATTTCTCCCTTTCGCCATTGTAATATGCATGATTAATAGAAGGTGTTTACAATAAATTAAAATTACCTGAATCACACCAAATACCGCATAGCTGCACTGCACTGCTGGGCAATTTGTCAACCACTTGTCAAGAGCTGAGATTTATTGCCCAGTGGCCCAATGCAGCTATGTTTGTTTTCCTTTGCCCGCGCTCGCATTCTTCAATTGGGCATATACATTTCTACCACCTCCACGTTTAGTTCAACCAGATCTGTATATGGGTATGGCTAAATAAATATGGGAACAAGTTTTTCAAATATTTCAATGCCGAGTTGCTACGTCAGCGACCGAACCTGGTACATACTGTCAACCTCTTGGTTCTTCAATTGATATCGGAAAGACTATATAAACTTATGATTTTTTAATTATTCCTTTTTTTCATTCAAATTATAATATTTATTGCATTACATTTTCATAAAATTTTGGGAATTCATTTAGTTATTATTATTTCATTCGAAAATAGTATTAAAATTGAAGTATTTTATCAGGGTGTGTCCAAAATATTTTCAAATAATTGTTTTCCCATTTCCCCAAATATAGAAAGAAACCTGTTTTAATGAATAAAAAATTTGGCAACGTCTTTAGTAGTTGGAAAATATGAAATGTTCTATTAAGAAATGAATTCTAAATAAGTATATAAAGTATTTTGTCCTGATACTGTTTTTATACAGGGCGATTCAATTATAATGCATTAATTTTAACCACGTATTCGGAAAGCCTAATAAGACAAAAAAAAATTGTATTCGACCTTTTAAAAAATAAGCAAATTACCCTCTAACTCCAGTTAATTCGACGTCCCATTTCGCAACATGTATTATGACGTTGAAGCGAAACAGCTGATTTCTCCAATCGTGCTGAATTTTCAAAAACAAAGTGCTATGGGTAAATGAGTGTTTTTTTAACCGTATTGGCATTTTAAATAGGTAGATATCATATTACTCTTTGAAAAGCAATAAACCACTAGGTATACGTACTACAAACTGAATAATTAATGAAACATAATACTAAAAACTAATTTTCCCCTGTATAAGATAGGATACGTAGCTAGTATGTACTCCCTTAAAATTTTATGAAAACCAAACTCAATAAAGTAGACATCGATATTTCAACGAATAGTTATTAATAACCGAAAAATACTCCAACAACCAACAACAAATACTCTCAACAACCAAAGTACCTCTTGGGGTCACAGCAGGCTCCGGTTGGAACAAGAAAATTCATGTTCTATTTAAATAGATGCACTTTATTTTAGTATTGTGCATAAGGCATCACTAGAGAATTTATAGGCCTATGAAAGAAGGAAATGAACACACTGTATGTCGCATTAGAGGTTAGAGGTAGGTAAACAAATAATAATGAGCATTGTACAAAAGCTTAGTGACGGAATGTACAAATTACAACTAGGAATACAATGATAGATTCTTGATGTGAGTTTACTCACAATATCTTGAAAAGAGCTATAACATAGTCCTCTTATTTTTTCTGTCCCCAACAGCAGGCACCGAAGGTTTACTGAACTGATTTCTACAAGCCTTTTAAGCGGTTCAAGGTTACGGATCGACTTCTTGCCTTCTGTTGTGGCTTTGAATGTTTTGGTCGATACTCGCACCTGCTGTTACCGTTGCTGTTGGGTATTTATATTCAGAAATATGGCTTTTCACATCTAAATTGAAAACAGTCAAGCTGATATTCTCCCAAAGAAAGAAATATAAAATATCAATTTTCAGTTTTGAATAAAATGTCGTTCCTATATTGTTTCTTGAAATACCTAATGAACTCGGATCAATTTTAAAAGTATACAGACTTGTGAAATTGAACATTATGGTGCTAAAACTGTACATTAGAATTATTCTAGAAACATGATCTTAATTTTAATTGTATTTCACGCCTTTGACTGCACAGTAGGTGGTTAAAATACAGTTTCTGATATACAGTAGATTTAAAAGCCCACAAATAATAATTAGATACACTGTTTACTCAATACTTAATTGCAAAATTCATATGTGATTCGAAAGTTAACTAAAATAATTTAATTTAATAGCCCAGATGTTTTCTAGCTCAAAAAAAAGATAGTTTATTCCAGGTTTGATGCAGTTAACATTTGCGTCTCTTATGGGATATTTTCAAAAGGAAACCTAGAGCTGTCTTCCTTCCTGTGCAGGAATCTGAAAGCACAAATAGATTTCTGCATCTACCTCTCCACTTTTTTTTTGTTTTTCATTTCCGATATCGTGTCACATATTGATAATAGCATTGGCTTTCCCGTGACTATTACGCCCCCGCACAATTTTTTTGTTAGTTCCTTTGTCTGCCAACTTCTTTCCTTCCAAGAAGATCTCCGATGAGTACGTTCTCACAACTGGTGATGTGTCAGAACAATCTGACGAAGTATACTGTCAACATTCGTCTGTGGAAAAGCATTCTATCGATGGCCTAGTTCCACAAGCGGCGCCCCAACCGCCCACATTCAGAGTCTAGTTGCATGCCAGGAGACTTCCTCGCTCTCAGATACGTCAAATATTGGCACCAGTTCCATTACTCTTGTTTGGATAACTCCTGTTAAGCTTAAACGAAAAATTCTTTGTGCCAGACCGATTGTAAACAATATGGTATTGATTTGTCTCAAAAATAATAAATCATGTATTATTTGCATATCGTTACGGACAGACTTCTTCGTTATGATATGGATTAATTGTTATTGACAGTAATTATAATGGCACAACTCTTCTGTTATCTGTTTTAATCCTTATGCTAATAGTGATGGCTATACAGAGTGTCTCCAAACGTGTTTTAGGGTTTGTTGCTTTGATAGGTGCGTTTTCCCATTTTTTCAAATTATTTTTCAAAAGATTTGAGTGTAATATTTAACATTATAGACTTTATCCATTGTGAAGGGTCTGTAAATAAGTCAAAATATTGTGTAAGCTCTCAAAGTAAATATACTACAAGTAATATGAGAAAACAGAGACTTCCAAAAAGCGAAAAATATATAGGGTGTTCTATTTAACGAAACAGAAATTTAATTTATTTCTTCGAAATGCAACAGTCAACTGTTTTTTATATTTTTTTTGAAATGGTAAGAAAATTTCATGAAATTGTGACATGTTCGGAAATAAATGCCATAGTGCTGGCGTCACTTCGCTGCCTGCTATGAATAATCGTGGTCATATTAGGAATTTGTTTATTAAAAATCTGACGTGTCAAGTTGTATTTTTATTTTTATTTTTTAAGAAATTTGAAAGAACCGCTCAAAACAAATGGAAAAAGAAATGCCAAATGGACTAAAAATGTAGTAAGTGGATTTTCATGGTATGTCCAAATACATTAGAATAGCAACATTAAACAACTCAATTTGCCATATGATACTCTTAACTATGACATTAGCGCATACCGATAATCCTGACCTTTGACCTTTTATATATCTAAAACTGGCCCTTTTAGAAAATGGGCCCATAAGAACTTTTGATCAGGATATCATGAAATACAACATACTACATTTTCAGTCCATTTGACTGTACCCCCTTTTCCATTTGTTTTTGCTGGTAAGTTAGTTAGTTCACTATAAGTTAACGAAAAAGTAACAGTGACTTTTAGAACCTTCCTTATACTGTTATATTCAAATACTTCCAAGACATAATTATTTTTTTAATCAAAGTAGAAATTTAAACTTTTGAAACGTTTAGGCTTTAAAAAAATATATATAAATTAAGGGAACTTGCAAATTTAAAGGGTGGTGAATTAACCCATGTTGTTAGATTGTCTATAAAAGGAATCCCCAATATGATTTCACGAAATGCAAATGGTCAAAATACACAAATATGAAAGTAATAAAAAATCCACTTATATATCTTCCACTTTAAGTAATGATATGGGTGTCCCCAAAGTTCTGTTGTAGGGCATATACTGTTTATTATTTATATCAATGATTTACCAAAAATAATTCCTGGTGCATCTGTTTCACAATATGCTGACGATACCCTCACTCCTCTTTTCAGATAAGTGTGAAATATCTCTTCAATTCTTTATTCTTTAATAGTGCTAAAACAAACTATGTAATGTTTCATACACCTCAAAGTCGGATATCATCCTCCCTAAATATAAAGTTTAATAATATCAATATCGAGAAATGTAATACTGTTTCGTTTTTAGGCATCATTTTAGATGAAACTTTGACATTTGGGAGTCACTGTGATAAACTTACCAATATATTAAATTCAAAGTGTTATCAAACAAGAATTTTGAAGTCATGCCGCCCTTTATTCACTGAATTTGGTATTCTCCCGTTGAAATGTTTGTATATCTTTGAAATATTGTTATATATTTATAAAGAACGTTTTATTACCAATGTATCTGTCCACTGTCATGATACTCGTAACAAACATAATTTTTGTGTCCCCTTCAAACGCCTCGGCATGACTTTGAACGCTCACAATGTTTTGGGACTGAGGTTATTTAACCATTTATCACAACATTTGAAAAACATAAATAATTTTCATCTATTTAGAAAAAATCTTAAAATATATTTGTTAAAAATTTGTACTTACTACGTTCAGGAATTTTTTGACAATAGCTGTTAGCTATTGTCAAAAAATAGCAAAGCTATTTTAATTTTAATCTGTTATAGGTTGTATTTTATTATATGTTTGTATTGTATTTATTATTTTACATATTTATTGTTTGTACTGTAATTAATGTGGATCGGCCTATATGCCTTTTTTTTAACATGCAATTATATTGTATTATGATTATTGACTTGACTTATCCCATAGCAAGGTTGTAATGCTCTAGTTGGACTAATAAATATATCTATTCCCTGTTTAAAAAATTAAATTTTTGATAACGTGACTTATTCATTTCTCAAGCTAAAACTTTTATAAATAATGCCTATTATTCGTATCTTGCAAAATGAGGTATGTTTACTTTTACGCAACATAACATTTTTTTGTTTTCTACACACCGTGTACAACAAAATTGAAGTTCGTCATAGTGATTCGTATTTTCTAACCAAGCAAACACTTTTATCGAGAATATCTTTTTTCGTATCTTTCACTTTTTGGTCAATTTGTCCTCTTGTAAACTGAATTCGCGGACATACCGTATATACAAAAATATTGCATATTTTATTTTAGGTCATTATTTTTTTCCTTAAAATTTCTTGTTTTTTATTACTAGATATCTTGCACTGGAGTGTTTTATGTATATTATAGTCAAATAAATTACATATTGAAGCTTAAGAACAGATTCGTAGAGGATCTAATACAATAACCTGATTTTGGTGATTTTGGTTGATATTTAATTAGAAAAAGTAAACAATAACGACAATATAACAGTGTAATAAAAATTTAGTATAAGGTAGCATAATAAAAATTTAAAACTTAGTATTTCCCCCTCTAGCTATAGCGATAGCCTGCATCCTCCCAACCTGAAAAAATATATATTTTCAAATCGTTATATAAATCCCTTTTTGGACTGCTCCTGATCGCTGACCCACAAAGGTTTATCGCGAGTGAATTTTCATCTACCGTAATATTCGGTTAGCTTTTAAAGACTTTTTGATCCCTTGTAAAGGACAACGAATAAACAGTTTTTTACCTAGAGACATGAATGAATAAGATATTTTTTACATTTTAAATATTAGCAAGTATTATTTATTTGTTAATAAAAACAAATAAGAATAATAATTGTTTTTGATTGTTATGATATTACACTTTAGTATTTTTAATATTGTTGACATTTTCACTACGTCTTATAATTAAATATGAGTTTTTAGTATAATGTTCAATTCAGTTTATAGTACGGTATACTACGTACGTGTGACTTATTGCTTTTCCTATTTAAATTGGCAGAACGGCTAAAGAAACACTCACTCATTAACAAAATGGTATACCATTTTGTTAATAGAGTGGGGATTCGCTGCACTTTGATTTTGAAATCAATTACAAAATTCAAGACGACTAGGGAAATCGGCTGTTTCACTCCAAAGTTTGAACGCTTTATGGTGCTCTGGCGCGTTCCCAGTCAGCAAATCTGATGCAAAGTAGGGCGCTGAATTAACGGGAGTTAAAGGGTAATTTGCTTATTTTTTAAGTAATTTTTTTTTCAATAGGTATTTTGTTTTTATTAGATCTTTCGAATACTTGGTTAAAATTAATGACATTATGACCTAATCACCCTGTATATGAATAATACAGTTTTGTTAAAATATTTCTATAGGTTTTCAAAATTTGCGATGTTGCGATTTACGATGTTGTTTTTTACTTTTATTAAAAGGAGTCACTTTTGTCACTTTTTTATATTTTTTGGTCACACATGGTCTTTTTTAACATTTTGAGTTGCAGCTCTGTGCAAATGGATTTATTTTTATCGCGTTGCCCCTTGGATTTTGCTCACCTGGCATTTTTTTTTGTTTGGTTTGAAAAACTTTTCAAGTCTAGTAGATTTCAAACACCTTTGCTACAGATGGACAGGTAGGTAAAGGCAGTCTCTCTGAAACTTCAGAACGCCTCCACTTCGTCAGACCCTTCGAGCCGTGCCTGCGGCTGACAGCCCTGCCTGGACAATAATTGAATAACCCCGTGTCCCTCCCAACCCAGCAACAAAAATAATCCATGGTAAGCGAGCCACAGGGACCGACCCATAAAGTTTCGTGAACCCAGGGAGAACAACCTAGCAGCCAACAGTCCGCAGCGCGTAACACGACGGGCCGGGTAAACGCCAGAGCCGCAGTTGGAATCGTACTCGCGAGCGACCGCCATGTTTCTTCGGCAACGGCCTCTCGCCCCTCTTCGCGGACGCCTTCCACAGTGATTTCGGTGTCGGGTGTTTTTTTTTTGCTAGTGGAATCATGCCCAATATGGAGAACCGGCACGACGGCGTGGTCCTGATAAAATGTAAGTGAGAGTGCTTGGCTTGGCGTGGAATGCCTCATGCAGCGCTGTTTTGTTTTGTTGTTCTTTTTTTTTTGGTGGTCGAAGACGCTGCGGCAAGTGCGATTTGCCCATGTGTGGGCTATTTATAAGTCCTTGTATAAATAGTTTCAACTCGAAGCAATGTTAGCACCTCGAGAAAACTTATCAAAAACATTAAAAAACACATGTAAAAAAAAAACGAAAAACAAGCGTATCGCATTACACAGGGTGTCCCCAACTAGGACGAATTTTTTCGTAGCTCTGGCAATGTGTACACAGGGTGTCCCCAACTAAGACGAATTTTTTCGTAGCTCTGGCAATGTCCATAATACAAAAACTGTCTGAAATAAAATGCATCGAATCAATTCAATCTATTTAAAACTATTTTCCATTATACAGGGTGTCCCATTTCTTCTGGCTACCTCACCTACCTTACCTCACTTGTTCAAATGGAGCACCTTACAGGACTGACTGTAAAAAATGGGATAATAGAATGAAAGTTTTTTCTCTGTGTCCAAAAAAGCACTACTTCCAAGCTACAGCTTTTTAAAGTTTTCAAAAAAGCGAATTTTCTTGGTTACTCATTAATAAAAGTAGTAATTCAACTAAAATTTGTGAGTTTATGTTTATTAATTTGCTACATTTTAACATTGATTTACAGTTTACTTTAATAAATAAATATTGAGTCTAAGTCACCATTTCTTTGTTAATTGGTATATTTTTTAAAATTGGCGCTTGCAGCATCCTCAAAAATATCGAATAATAAGATGTGGTTTTCATATATCCTTTATGGATGATAGAAATTGCAAGTTTTGTTTTTATTATAAATTTGACATATACAGATGAAAATTTTTATTTATTTTCGATTTGGTTTAGGTTCTTTAAAAATTACGAGGTGTTTCATACAGTTAATATTTCAGCGTTAAAAAATGGATTTGGTGCAACTTTTTATATGTGACTGTTTTTTGTATTATTGATATCCCCAAAGAGACGGAAGAATCTCTCTTTAGTAGAACACCATGTATAGATAATTGTTGAAAGCATGAATAAATTTTTTAACTTGATTACTTGTTTACAATTTGCTTAATTGGTTACATTCCCTTTGTCGGTTCGATTAGCGACAATGTTTACGTGGTCAGAACGCAAAACAGTGATATACGGGGTCAAATAGGTAGGTAGCTAAAGATTGTATAGCACGTGTTCATATAGCAATTACACAGTTGTGGTTGATTTAATTGATTTGATTTAATTAATTAATTTGAATTTTTGTTTAATTGGCGAAGAAAATACATTTGTTTTGTTTTCATTGGTAGGTTTGAATCACTTGATGTCGAAAATGAGGAGTTTCAAGTTTGGTTTGTATCCGAATTTGACCCAAATTCCTCGTTTCATACTTTTAGAAATAGAAAATCATTGACATATTCTACAACGTTGGCATTTGGCTTAGAAAAACGCTGTACAAAAATATTTAATTATAACCTAGGACTATTTTCGGATATATTTATTTTCCTATATTTATTTATATATTTTCTACTCTATTATTTATTACTGTTAAACGTATGTCATAAATACTTTTGACATTCCTCTCTGGTGCCAAAAATATTCTTCGTTCGTCAAAGATCCAAAGTTCATTTGGATTCCTTTAGAAAACCCGTCATCATAACATTTATTTGCAGTTTTTAAAACTTATTTAATTGTTTATTTACTTGTCAGCCTTTACAAGCTTTTCTATCATTGCAAAACGTCGGTATGGTCAAGTTCATCCAGATAGCTGCCATTCCACAATGCGCTTTTTTATTATCATTCTTTATTTTCCAGGAAATCATTATTTATTTAATATAGCGATATTCTTGTTGCAGAATCAAAACAAAACGCTTTGTTTTTGGTTCAGGCTATTCACATCTGGATATTCTTATTGTTTGTATGTTTGCATTTGTGTAAAAATATCTTGTTATCAATGTTTAAATTATAAGAATTTTAATGTTTTTTAACTGTTCCATTTAAAAACTCGTATAGAGTAGAATTATCTGAATCGAACAAATCGACAATCATTTGTGTTGTGTTCGAAACCGAGCTATATTTAGCTAAGCTATAGAAATATTTCACCATAACAGAATGTGGCCTTGAAACTATTGTTAAAACATCCTGTAATGATCATTTTCTATTACGTAGTATTGTATTTACCTCAATTTGACACCGTTTGGAAGGAAACCACCAAAAAATGTTTAAAACACTAGGATGTCAAGAAAAATAAACCAATTTACTATCCAGCATAAAAAAGAGAAAACTATTTTCTTAAGCTTACAGATCTTTTTTGGAAAGATTTCCGATTTGTTTTTCTTTCAATTAACTTGGATTGATTTCGTTTATAATTTTTTACAACTATGGCTTGTTGTAAATTTGGTTTGATAAAAACCGAATCTATTTGCGAGGGAATTGTTTAATATAAAATTCCGTTGGTTAAACATTTCTAAGAATCTTGTGTATCAGTGGTTCTTTATCATCGTTCCCATCACTCAAAATGACTGTGTATACATTCATATTTTTTATGAAATGTAAATAATTTGTAACGTGGTGGGTGTCTGCTTTACATCATCCCGAGATAAAACTGTAAATATTTTAACACCTCAGATATCTTACACAGAATAATTCACCTGTTTGTTATTGTTGATCCTATCCACGCACAAAGCTTTCATCCCGACGATATCCCAGAAAAATGTCGCCCCAATTCCATTCTTAATTGAGATCGAGATGTCTTACAATGCAGTTTGTAAAATATAACATTTTGTCGTCCAAAATTTAAGAATATTTTCTCGTATAAATAGGTACTTACCCTTGAGATGTTCGCTTTTGATGTACAGAACTTCTGAACAGAGCCTTCACAACTGTTTACAAGTCACGTGACCGTATGCTTAGGCACCGAACATTGCACATTTGGTACTTACTAAAATGGTATTAAAAATCCCTAGAAACTCAGGGTCATCAGTATTCGTTTACAACGAACAATGTCAAACCGTTGCGATTGCCGATTGACTGAATAAAATATCGTGAAAAATTATACCAATCCACCAGCTGGTGAAACAGAATGTACTTGACATTCTGTTCCAAACAAAATTACTGGTTGCTGACTTGTCAGGTGACCAGTAATCGATATTTGAAGGTTCTACAAAACGTTTAAAAAAAGTTCAAACAACACTACAAATGCAATAAGATATTAAACTAATTGAAACAAATGCTATCAAATGAAGTCAAATATCTCGCGTCTTTTTACTCTTTATTAATATTAAGCTAATTCCAATAAATCCTATAAAATGTTTGACTTCATTTCATGTAGAAAAAAAATGAAAATTTTGAAAAAATCAAAATTTTCAACTTTTTTTTAATTTAAAAAAAACTCGAAATTTGAAATATTCAATGTAAAATTGTAAAAAAAGGACGCGAAATTTATTTTTAAATTTTGAAAAATTTGATTTTTTTTCAAAATTTTGATTTTTTTCGATAACTGATGAGTAATTAACGTAGAATTGTGAGAAAAATAACGCATACAAATTTCTTTCATCTTAATCATTAATTGATGTTTAAGGAGCAATAAACCTTCTCCTTTAATTTTTTATAAAACTTTGACGATTCGATCTATCGATTTCAAAATTTACAAGCGACATGGACATGATTGAGCTAAAAACTTACAAGCATTGGTACTTTACGCAATATTTGTAAAGTAGTCGTTGATTTTCCAAAACAGCAGAAAAAGCCATTTTTTGCACCTTTTCAAATTAATGCTGGGTTAATTTTTTTTTCTCAAACATACATAACAAAATGCTCTTGACGAGTATTGCTTCAGGTTTCGAAAACCCACCTTCCGTTCGCTGTGCGATCATTAGTTCATGAGATGATCGATGATCAAAGAAAAAGATGACTTTTCACTCAATGAGAAATAATCGTATAGGAAATAAAAAAAAAACAAATTGAACCTGATGAATCAGCCTAAATGAGCCTGGCATTAATAAAAGCCAGAAAAAAGCCCATATGCAGTTTTGAAAAAAAAAAATAAAATTGCAAAATTTTTGCCTTGCATTATTTCTTTTGATTGTACAAACTGATGGTCAAAAAAATTTCATCTCAAGTTGCTTCTTTTTTTCTCGATACGACCATTATTCACGAAGTTAACAGCCTTTCCAAAATCACTAAAAAAAAAATCGGAAATTTTTCTGCTCCTTTGTTTTTTTTTTTGCTGAGTGTATACGTACGTATTTATGATACGAATACAATATTTAGTTGTATTAAAGAAAATTTCGAAAATTGTTACTTTTAAAAGCGTTTAGTGGAGTGAGGGGACATTAACAATCTCAATATGTATATTGTTCCAATAAATTAAATATTCTCCACGTTTTACAAAAATGTTAAATGAGATAGTTTAAAATTTTGTCTATGTAAACGGAAGTCAGTGTTTACACAATACAAATATTTTAAATCTATTGAAAACATATTTTGGGAGGCTCTGTATGTTAAAATGAAGTCACCACGTTTTAGTCTTTTGCAATGTAGAAGTACATTAATTCTTCCGTAGGATAACCTGGTAGCAGTACTTAGTATTCGCTCAATTTTATGCTTATCTGGCACAAGTACTGGACACCAAATACCAGAGCCATACTCAAAAATTGGCCTGACATAAGTCTGGTAAAGTTTAATAGAAGCTGCTCTATCAGGGCATCATGAAACTACTTTGCCAAACACATGCAGCGGTTTCATTGCTTTCCTGCAGCTGCAACTTACATGGTTCAATATAAGTCAGACAACAGTTCCAAGGTCATTGTGTGAGGTAACTGCAAAAACAACTAAATTATTGGGAAAACATACAGTTTTAGATTAGAGCGACCAAAATCAAATATACTCCATATGATAGGATTGATAGTATCAACCAATCACTACACCATTCTTGAATAAGATGTAAATCACTCTGAACTTATGCAGCTTGATGACATGGATTCACATAAAGTTTAGTATCATCTGCATATTGCAAGTATTTGCACTGTGTCATACGAGTTAAAAATCGTATGAATAAATTATAAATAATAGTGGGCCTAGTACAGATCCTTGAGGCACACCACTCACAACATCATTTGAATAAGAATCACCAAATCTGATACAAAATTTTCTTCCTGATAAAAAGTTTTCCAGTGAAGCAATTTCCCACGAAACCACAGTGATAAAGTTTTACAAGCAATTTTCTAATAGGAGTTTTACCGAAAACCTTGCCAAATTCAAGATTATTAACTGGCTCAAAATGAGCAAGTGTTTTAGTTCAGTAACTCAGCCAATGAAGAACAATGATGCTCTGAAGAAAACCATGTTGATGTACAGGAATTATAATAATTTTACACTCAGTTGCAGTAAAGCTATTTCGTCGATATTTTCCAACGGTTACCATTTTTAAATATTGATATAACATTTTCATCTATTTTCTAATGCAGTTTTCTATGTAAAAGTGGTATTTCTACAATACAGCGTTCCAAGAATGCTGCGGTGTACCTCTATAAAATCACAAAGTAAACATCCTCTGTTAAATTTATTTTCACATCTCGGCAATAAAGCTTCAAAAGTAACTGTTAAGTCAAAATATTAAAGTTGGAATGTCAGTAAACCGTTTTCATTACCATCGTTTTTTCTGACGGTTTATTGCAGGAGAAACATAGCAGATTTTTAGCTACTATTTAGTCTTATACCTGGATTTTATACAGTTTTTCACCGTTCATCGATATTTATACTTCCCAGGTATTTCTTAGTTTAGTGGTTGTTTATTGAATTTTCCAGAAATCAAAGCGTTTGAGTCATACTCAAGATTGTAAGTAGGTGGTACCTATATTCCGGGAAATTCACCGTAGAAATTTGCAATATTTGACATAATACCTATAAATAGTTCAATCACCGCAATCGAATGTTTCTTTAACGTCTATAATAACGCAGCCACACAAAAACATCGACTTTCGAGACCAGAGGTCAGACCTTGTTTATTATACGTTTTTTAGGGTCGCTGAATCTGAATCCGATGTCCATTTAACCCCATCACCTCAGAATTTGTCATAACCCCAAAAAACCGTTATTCTGAACAATTAAACCATATAACCTTAAGACTGAAGTTTCCAACGCTAAATCCAATTAAGCAAATCCTATAAACATTTAACCCAATGATATCCCAACCTAATAAGCCGATGAACCCAAACCCCAATAACCCCCTAACCCCAATAACCCTATAACCAAGGGAATAAATCATATGCAATCTGTATTATTGCAAAACATTACATGGCTGAAGCTGAAGACTCCTTGAAAACCCTAGTACTCAGACCCAAAATGCTTCCTATATATTGATTCAGTCATTTCACATGTCTGGTCTTTTGATCTAGTCATTCTAGTAATATAATTCTTTGGGTTAGTATCTATTGTTATCCTTTGGATTTTCATTTAATCTAGTCAAGAGAGATTCTTAACATGAATCATTCATTTATTTATTTTAGTTTTATTGATTAATTTATAGTAGGGTCAATCCTATAAATTTTTTTTTTTTTCATAAGCTCTTAATACAGCTATATGATGTACGAAATCGCGCAACCTCCTCGTTTTGTAAATCGGGTAATGCTAATGCCGACAGTCCTACCAATTAAAGTTATAAAAAGAACTAGATCAACTGTAACACTCGGTTCTTTGGTGAATTGTGGGGTTATGAATTGTAGGGTCATAGGGGTTTTGAAGTTTGAGTGCATAGATTTTTAAGAAATTCTCAACAACGTTAACGTTTAGATACAGATTTCCTATGATTTATTAGTTATGGGGTTATGAAATTACGGGGTTATAGGGTTATGGGAATTGTTTGGGTTTGAGTACTTGGGTTTTTAAGGAGTCCTCAGCTATGTGATGCTTTGCAATAATACATATTGCATATGATTTATTCCCTTGGTTATGGGGTTAAAGGGTTATTGGGGTTTGGGTTCATGAGCTTATTAGGTTGGGATATCAGGGAAAGGTTTATGGGATTTGGTTAATTGGATTTAGCGTTGGAAGCTTGAGTCTTAGGGTTATATGGTTTAATTGTTCAGAATATCGTTTTTTGCGGTTAAGAAAAATCCTAAGGTAATAGGTGGACCACGGATACGGATTCAACGACCCAAAAAACGCGTATTAAACATGGTTTGACCTCTGGGCCTGGAAGTCGATTTTTGTGTGGCTGTGTAATCATTGTTGTTCAAACCAACATGACTATATTTCTGTAGTTACTTTATATGTTCAACGTAAATTTAGTAAATTCGATATTTTGTAGTTCGTTTTGCTCGATATTGCTCGTTCAATAAGACCAATATAACTTTTCTAAGGACATCTGTTCTACCTTTTTTACTACAAAATTTCGAAGGTCATTCGTTATACCTGCCTCAAAAAAACTCGAATATCTAGAGATGCTGGCGATCTTGGATTTGACTTTGATCTTAAGTTTCAAGGTCAAACTAAGGTCAACATGAAAATATTAATTGGAACATCTTATTTTTTATGCCAACAATCGTTAGTGTGGTAAATTTTGCGTCCAAGTTAGATAGTGGCCTTGGATTTGAGTATTCCATGTGATTTTATGTTGACCTTAGCTTGACCTTGCAATTTGCGGTGAAGGTTAAATTCAAGGTCACCATCTAATCTGTCATTCGAAATCCTAAAAATTTTGCTTAAAACATTTCTGTCGAGTTTTTCAAAGAAAAAATTAGATCGACCTCCAAATAACTTGCAAGGACGTACAGAAAAAATTTTCTGAACCCATTCTAAGGCGTAAAATTTAGCGCTCTATCAATTGTTGGCAAAAAAATAGGGCGTTTCATTACATATTTTTTAATCCTACAACTTTTATGTGAAACTCAATCCACACTTATCGGAGGGATCGGATCTTTCTGGGACACCATGTATAAGAAGCCTCGCTAATATATTTAATTTAATCTACAGTTTGTAATATTACCTCTAAATTTCTTTTTCATGCGTATGAACAGATGTCTAAAAAAAAAATGGTCCAAACTTATTTTAATTCTGATTATATTTAATAAAAATAAAGGGCAATGTCACTTTCTGTAGGTAAGCTACAAATAAAGCATTGCCATTCGCATCAGGCTTAAGGTTATCGGTCCCTTGCTTTGAAAAAAATATATCAAATTTCGTATCTAGAGAGATCAAAGGCTCCGACTTATACAAGCTATCTGTCTGCTGTTTATAATCTGGTGCTGTATGAAAAACCTGTGTTTTACTGAAGCTGTTCCCAGACTGTTCCTAACACAAATATAAATACTTAAAAGCAACCTATCAAATTAGACCAAGCAAATTAAATTTTTACTCGAAAAAAGTCCTATCCGCGAGATTATTGTAAAATTGTCTAAAGGAACATAATACAAGACATCTCTCATCTCGTGAGTCAAAAAAATTTAATAGCTAACTTTTCTATTTAAACAAATAAGTGAGGAAAACAGTTTTTTCACTGCAGGGAAAACCATTAATTTTATCGAAAAGTGACTCTCAGACTCTATACTAGCTCGACGAAAAAATAACAATGGGCATATTTTGAAAATAATTTATGAATTTTCACTTTAATTTTACATTTAAATCGTAATTAAATAGCTAACAAAATATTGAGAAAACAAGTTTACTTTGCCTTAGTATGTAAAAAAAATAACTTTTTAAATGAACGATAGCTTCATTTATTTATTTAATAATAGTAAAATAATTCCGAAATTGAAATTTTAATTAATATTTCGTTTAACAATAATTTTTGAAATTTTTGTAAATTAAAAAAATTTAAGTATAAAAGATTTTTTCTTGGGTTCAGGGCTATTCTACGAATTCGTTAATATGCCCATTGTTATTTTTTCATGGAGCTACCCCAGTTTAAAAAAATAATAAGTTTCTACGATGAATAGAAGCCGAGATATTGCAAAATTTACAGCGCGCATCAATTTGAACTTCATAATATTTATAAACAATTACGCTACGATTTAAAAAAAAATCTTATCTTGGCTCCTGCTGGTCGTAGAGGGTACTTCTTTTATTTTAAAACTGTATTTTTGTGCCAGCTATCCATTGCATCTATTTTCGGTGAGATTGCATAAATAGCAACAATTTTATTCAAATTGTTTATAAGCGAAAAACGCATGTTTTTTTAATGCACAATTTGAGAATGTTAATGCCAACAAAACGGTGATATTTTTTAATAGGCCGCTTAATTACGTCTTTAAGATTACAATGACGCTTTCAGAATCATGTTTGGTTGACGCACG